>NW_015631716.1:686196-693039 GCF_001515625.1 Sinocyclocheilus rhinocerous
TGCAGGACTTTTACTTGTATCAGAGTATTTTTACAGTGTGGTATTAGTGCTTTATACATTATGAGGTAAAGGATCTTAATACTTTGTCCACAGCAATTTAATGATGTTAACTTATAACGTTACCCTACTTGTGGTCAGTCTGCAACATGTCAATAAACATAGGAGCATAGCTACCCCTTTAAATACAAGATAAGCATTCGATCTACGCCAGAGCGTCAGAGCGTCCACGAATCTTTCTACAGCGTTGTTGGCAGGGCGGCCAGAGCGATTTTTGACGCTCTCGACGGCGGCGGTGTGAACTCAGTTAGGCTAATCATCCCATATAGAAAACATCACAAGTAAAATTAATCATGTTTGTAAAGATAAACATGGGTTTATTATAGCCCACTTACAATTTACATTTCAGAGATCATTACAAATAAATTATTAAATGCTAAAACTGAATAAATTTAAATGAACAAACTTGGCGTTACATTTGCAACCATGTTAAAACGGGGTGCTGCAGCCCCCTCAGCACCCCTACTTCCCGCGTCCCTGGGATCTGCCACCCGGTAGTTTCTGATGGATGATGTTGGCGATTACAGCGCGCTGATTTGCTCGTCCATTGCGGCCGTGCCTCGCCTGGCGTTCGCTGAAGCGAGAGCCCGAGGATGTGAGGCTGTCTGAATCCCCCATTAGGCTCCTCCAGCATGAAGAAGAGAAGCGCCTGAGAGGCGGCGGCGGCAGATTTCGGCAGGATGCTCCGGCTGTTCGCGGCTCTAGTGATTGTTGGGCTGCTGCTCGCGTGCTTCACTTCCTGGCTGTTTGACAGCTATGACACCGCCTGGCATCCGAAACGCAGTTTACATCAATCCAGAAACACTGGCCCACCGAATCCCAGCGGCCAGCTGGACAATATATTTTGGTTCGTGCAGGTGAGCAGAGGTCATAAAAAACGTGTCACACTGTCATTAGTCTGTCAATGAGCTGATCATGTGATTGATTGCGGGACGGCTTTTATTTAGTTTTCTGCCATAATAATTTATTCTTCGTGCAGTAAAGAGGGTTATTGTGTGAAATATTTAAGCAGGAAAAGGCCGGAATATTCTAACCTCTAACGTGACATCAAATGTATATGGTTTTGCTGTGTTGAATATAACCATGAATACTCAGTAAATTATATGGTTATGATCACGACGAGAGTCGAGACATTAGATGAATGTAATATAGATGAATTGAAAGGACATTTATTTTTACTTGAGGACACATCACATACCTAAAGTGATTAGTCTACTAGTCTAGTTTAATCAAGCATAAATATGAAATATTGGGTAGGCCTACAATAAGTCTTAAAGGGGTGGTTCAGTGGTTTTTTTTCTAGGCTTGATTGTGTTTATGGGGTGCAGTCTAACATGTGTTAATGTTTCGTTTTTTTAAAAACGCATTATTTTTCACATAAGTTACCTTTATTCCACACAGCTCTGTCCCTTCTCTGAGAAATGCGCTGATCAATTTACTGCTTTTATGAAGCCCCTCCCTCAGAAATAGGCGATGGACTCTGATTGGTTAGCTAGCCCAGTGTGTTGTGATTGGCTAAACCGCCTCTAGTGCCCGTCTAATCGTCCCGCCCCTCTCCTCAGCAGCATGTGCTCCAGTTGTATTGTAAACAAAGGCGTCGTTAATATCGCTTATCAGTATGTGCAGAGCAGGGGACGCGAGAAACAGTATTAAGAACTGCTGCTTTAGAACTTTGATTTTGAAACTTGTGAATCCATTAGAATCGTTAGAAGACAGGTTCATTGTTGGAGCTGAGCTGAATGAGAGAGAGAGAGAGAGCGAGAGATGCAGAGCGGTGTGCAGAGCAGGGGACGCGAGAAACAGTATTAAGAACTGCTGCTTTAGAACATTGATTTTGAAACTTGTGAATCCATCAGAATCGTTAGAAGACAGAATCACGATTCATATATAAATACATTTTTCCATGCACCTCTAGTTTTCTCTTCCTCTTCTCTAAAGCAGCGCAGGCCTCGCCCCCTTTGCTGCCTTTTCCCGAGGGCGGGGTATATCTGGGTTTGTGATGTCACGAACCCGGGAAGTTACTTGTTGTAGTCCCTACCAGCCGTTTTTGTAGGCATTAAACTGCCAGAATTTTAAAAGACAATATCTCATTGCATTGAACTTTCAGCTTCGTAACTTTGCAGATATTGTTTATGCTCAAACAGCAACATTACACACTAACTAACGTTAAAAAAGTGAAATCGCAATGAACCACCCCTTTAAGACTTGGAATATGTTTTTTTTAGATATGGTCCAAAAATATATTATATTGTATTGTATTGCATGGATTATATATTGTATTGTACATTCAGTATATTTATTTGTGATAGAAGAACACAAAAATAACACAATTTGAGTAAAAAAATATTTTAAAGAATGCTGGGACAGCTTTGGCAAAAGGCATTTCATAATATGTCATATATATATCGTTAACAACGGAATAACGATCGGTGAAAATTTTAGAGCTATAATAGTTCATGTATATTTCACATATAAATCTCTTGGTCCTTTTGCTAAATTGTACCCCGTCATAGAGGGGAAAAAAGCATGTTGAGAGGGGTTGAATTATTTTTGAGATTAAAAGATTATTTTTGATGCAAATATTTGTTAATATATTAATAAAACGTTTTGTACAGCTGTCTAACATGTGGAAAGGCCAAAGAGGAAAGTTCATAATTGGTTCTTCAAAGATGAGTCTGATTTTACCTGTAAAGACATGTGGAATAGTTCTTTTTATAATGACAGTTTTCAAATGGAAGGCTTAATTAATGTGTGTGTGCTTAACCCTCCCCAATACCATACTGTACCAGTTTGTTGTATATTATGATGAAACTATGATTTAAAGCATTTCTTTGATGGATAATGATGTAGATTTTCATAATTTGTAAAACATTTTAACAATTATTTTAACTATCACCAATTATTTGTCATAAAAATGATACATGTATGAATATAACATCATTCTTTAATTCATCTGCCTAATGTCTGCGCACATTCTAAAATTGTAGTTTTATTAACAAATATATTTAGACCATTTAGTATTTTTTTAATCTACTGTATGTATGACATCCTGGAATCAAAATGTATGTAGAAAGCCAAATAGATAGATCAGATATGTATGTACAGTGTGCGTAAAGCCCTAGTGTCATAATTTGGTTGGTAAAACAGGAAACCTTCAGCTGTGTACTGACTCGCACATAAGAGACGCCGCCTCTAATATGCCAGTGACACTTATTCTATAAATAGGCAAGTTTTATGTGTGAGATTTCCAACGCTCACTGTTAACTACACACAGGCCTGCATGAAACCCCACTATTAGCTGATTTCTAAACATGCTGATTCCTCTGTGCAGGTGTCCGACATCCATATCAGTCGTTTCCACGATCCGAAGCGCACTCCAGACTTTGAAAGGTTCTGTAGAGACACTATTGATGTGATAAAACCTGATCTTGTGCTGGCCACAGGTGAGCTGCCGTACATTATGTACTGTATAAATAGTCAAATTAGATTTTATACATACACGCAACATAGACCCATATTTTTACTTTATTTAACAGGGGACTTAACAGATGCGAAGACTGAGAGTAAACTGGGCTCTCTTCAACATGAAGTGGAGTGGCAGGCCTACCACAACGTCCTTAAAAGATCACGAGTGCTGGAACGAACAAAATGGATTGACATTCGGGGAAACCATGGTGATTTATTTATTTTTATTTTTATGATTTATGGAGAGATGGAGTTGTCAAAAAGGTTTACCCAAACACTCCAACCTGATCTCATGGGAAAAAGTGATTTTGTATGAAGTTGCATGATGTGAATCATACAAAATTATATGATTTTTAGAAAAAAGTAAGCGTGAAAATCCCCCTCTAAGCATAAACGGAGGCATAAGCAGATCATACAAAAAAACGTAAGAATGAGATCATACGAATTAGCCACCAATTCATCAAAATGTAAAACAGCTACACAATGAAATGAAAATGTGTTGAACAATCTGCTTGTCTGCCACTGGTCAGTGAAACGGATAGTCCCGCCCCAAAATCAGACCATTGGTTGAGCCAGTGTTGCTGTGTCGGGCTTAAATGATAAAGTGTTTACACACTTAATGAATGGATCTTACATACAGTCGCATATTACAATGTTAAATTCACAAAAATTACACACTTCAGCTTTGTTTTCTAATGTCAGTTGCATCCAGAAATCATTATAAAAGTGCCTGAAGGTTTGGATGGGAGATCTAAATGAAGGCCAGAATTAAGTTGCCTCTCTGCACGTCACTGTTGGTCAGGGACAAATAATTGTTTGTCTCTGTCTCAGTGTCTGTTGGCAATAAAACAATTAAAGGACATTGAGTGAAGACAGCTGGACACTCTTGTGTCACACTAATGACTTGAAATGAAGCCCCGCTCTATTAAACAGGATATTGCAGGCTTGTTGTGACGCAAAAACAAACTTCAGTGGATTAATAACATTTTTGCAATCATGAGGCTGTTTATCATTACTCCTCCAGTTTCCTATCTTTATTTAAAGGGATAGTTCACCCAAAAATGAAATTTCTGTAATTTACTCAGCAGCGTTATTTTAGTATTATTTATATACTATTATAGTATTTATTCATATTTTGAATTAGCTTTTATTTTTATACTTTCGGTTTTCATATTATTGTTAACGTTTTAATAATTATGTGCTTTTGTTCTGTGCATTTTTATTAGTTTTTTTAATATTTCTATTTAGTTAAACGTTAAATTATTTTTAGTAATTTAGTTGCATTTATGATATATAGTTGTCATTTAGTTCATTTTCAGTTCGTTGCAATGGCACCTTTTATAATTTAAGTTATTCATCTGATGCTCAGATACACCTCATTCCAAATCTATAAGATTTTTTGTGTCAAATACATAAGGAGACATTTAGATGAATGCTCATGCTGCTCTTTTCCACAAAATTGGTTGCTGATTCAGACTGTAAACCTTCATACATTTCCCATAAGAGGACACATGCACTACATTCCAAGTCTTCAGAAGCCATTTGATAGCTTTGCGTTTGAAACAGACTGAAATTTAAGTCATTATACTGTAAGAATTATATTCCTCTAATGGCATATATCTCTTTAAGCAACCAACCGGGTGTGACACGTTAAGTTTCCAATGACACTAAAACTAAATGCTTTGCAGCACAACAGAATCACAGCCAATCAAAACACATTTGATGTTTAAAATACAGTTAAATGGAGAAGGATTTGGACCAATGAGATTTAATATTAACAGATTAAATATACATAACTCATTGTGTAAAGTGTGCAGGAACTGTGTTTCAGATTAGCATATTAATATTTAGTTACGAAGACTGCATCGACTTTGGTGGAGGCTAATGAACATCTCTAATGAACTCGCATAGCTCATATATCATTTTTCCTCTATTCCCATTATCCCATTTCCCCACAGGTCCTGTAACTGGTGTTACATTACGAAAGCTGCCATACATGTAATAAGAGCTCTGTTATCAGTTATTTTGTCCCCGCTCTTCTTCCGTTTCCAGGAAATCTTGACTGATATTGTCTTCTTGTCTCCTCAGATGCCTTTAATATTATTTCACTGGAGAGCGTGAACAATTATTACAGGTCTGTACAAATATTACAGATAAGAACATAATGGCTTTAAAGAAGATATTCAGTTCAGATATTAAAGTCGACTTTTAAAAAATCATTTTTTAATGCATGTTTAATGGTCTTACTGGGAAGAATATGTTGGTGCTTATTTTTCCAAGGGAGAAAAAAAAGAAGATTGTCTCTATCTCCATTACTGAATACTTAGGAAATACTCTGCCAATCAGAAAGTTGGATCCTTCCACTACATACACAGAACTCCTTTTGGGAACTACTCGTTCATTTGTGCCGATGCCACTCTGAACCCAGGACCCAAACGGCCCTATAACTTCTTTGGGATTATCAATCAGGTAAAAGAGATCTGTTCATTTTAGCTTTGCTTATGTAAATGTGATGACAACTTTTCCCTTGGGCTGAAATGTGAATGTTTCCCATAGACTCAGATGGACATGTTGGCCACCTTTCGAGAGGAGAGTCTGAGCAGTAACAAGTCCATCTGGTTTGGACATTATACTACGTCTACTGTCATCTCCCCCTTCCCAGGAATCCGAGAGCTCATGAGGTTTGGAAAAATCTTGCAGCAACACTGTCAACCAATTAGATTTTTTTCCCCCACTGACCGCCAATAACTACCCACTTAGACAGGAAGAGAACATGTGACCCACATATAAAGTGACCAACAACAGTTTGTTTCTGTTAGGGGTTGGTTTATCTGAAATTAGATTATATTACAATAAAGTACAAGCATGAGAAAATTAATTAAATAACAGTGCCAAATTTCTATATATGACTATACTGAAAACATTAGAAAACAACTTAAAATGTATATGTGACCCTGGACCACAAAACCAGTCTTAAGTCGCTGGGGTATATTTGTAGCAATAGCCAAAAATACATTGTATGGGTCAAAATTATTGATTTTTCTTTTATGCCAAAAATCATTAGGATATTAAGTAAAGATCATGTTCCATGAAGATATTTTGTAAATTTCCTACCGTAAATATATCAAAACTTAATTTTTGATTAGCAATATGAATTGCTAAGAACTTCATTTCGACAACTTTAAAGGTGATTTTCTCAATATTTAGATTTTTTTTTGCACCCTCAGATTTCCGATATTTAATAGTTGCATCTCGGCCAAATATTGTCCTATCCTAACAAACCACACATCAATGGAAAGCTTATTTATTCAGCTTTCAGAT
>NW_015631716.1:693523-746345 GCF_001515625.1 Sinocyclocheilus rhinocerous
ATTTTTCTTTTATGCCAAAAATCATTAGGATATTAAGTAAAGATCATGTTCCATGAAGATATTTTGTAAATTTCCTATTGTAAATATATCAAAACTTAATTTTTGATTAGCAATATGAATTGCTAAGAACTTCATTTCGACAACTTTAAAGGTGATTTTCTCAATATTTAGATTTTTTTTTTGCACCCTCAGATTCCAGATATTCAAATAGTTGTATCTCAGCCAAATATTGTCCTATCCTAACAAACCATACATCAATGGAAAGCTTATTTATTAAACTTTCAGATGATGTATACATCTCAATTTCGAAAAATTGACCCTTATGACTGGTTTTGCGGTCCAGGGTCACATATAGTGTTTGTGAGTTTTAGTCCATATAAAAATAATAATACAATAATATAAATTATGATATATATCAAAAATGTATTAAGACTTACTTTTTATAGTTTTGGGTCAATCAGATTTTTAACTGTTATAGTAATATATTTTAAAGTAACTTATTTCTGTGATGGAAGAGCAATCATTACTCCAGTCTTCAGTGTCAGATGATCCTTCAGAAATCATTCTAATATTCTGATTTGATGCCCAAAAATATTTCTTCTTATTATTACTGAAAACTGTATTTCTGCTTAATATTTTTAGTGGAAACTGTGATATACTCTTTGATACATTCCAAAGTACCGCATTTATTTGAGGTAGCAATCTTTTGAAACAATGTAAAAGTTTTGAACAGTGGTGTAGATTAATAAAATTATAGATTTTTAATTACAGCATCAAGTATCTATGAAAGATTGTAATGAAAACACAAGAAAAATAAAAAATAATAGATTTTGTTATATAAAGACTTTTGTTTCTGTCCACACAAAAGTAATAATACAAATGTTTTTACATATGTATATATATATATATATATGTATGTATGTATGTATGTATGTATATAACCTTGTAGACACTAGTTGTTTTGTGATTAAAAAAAAATCCCTTTATGTTGCAAATTAGGAAAGGGCTTACAATTTTTGTGTGCAGTATGAATCAGAACCAGTCAGTGACCTGTGGATGGCCTGTGACTGTGCCGTCTGAGACTGCAACTAGATTTGGGCCACTTTTCAAATGTCATTCTAAGTCTGATGTCTATTTGGCCATCTGACCTACATCTAAACCCTATATGTGATTCTCTAGCATGAATTCTGGTCTGAAAGCAACGTTTGGCACTCAGGCCTGGGAATATGCTGTATTAATAATGTCATGTTCAGTGCCAGTCATATTAAACACTTGTGAGGAATAATGTTGAAAAGCTAACAAGAGGCACTAGATTGCAGATTACATCTCATAATGTCATATTCATCATATTCTGCTGAATCTCGAATTTTATCCATTGTTTTTTTTACAGTACAGCCGTGGCGTATTTGTGTGGGCACCTACATACACTAGGAGGCTTCATGCCGGTACTGCACAGTCGACATCAAGGAGGCACACTGGAGCTAGAGCTGGGAGACTGGATGGAAAACCGCAGGTAAATTCAGAAAGAACAAGGCCCACGCTCAAGGGAATGCTGCATGATGTAAATATAGCTGACTATGTTAGCAAATACAAGCACAACAGCTGATTTAAGAGGAACTCATATCATTGTGCCCTAACTCTTATAAAAAAGCTTTGACATGCATTTTTTCCTGGGCTCAGGTATAGGATATTGGCTTTTGACCATGACCTGTTTAGTTTCACTGACTTGACGTTTGAAGACTGGCCAGCTGTGCTGATCACCAATCCCAAAGACGCCCAGTACCTGCATCCAGGAGTGGAGCCTCTGGGTCGTAGCCGCAGTTCCACGCACATCAGGTGTCTCTGTGTGTGTCCTCTTGAACCTTCAAGCGCTCAGACGTTGACTTGTGAAAAATTATCGTCTCTCATCCAAACCTCACTTTCATTTTTATTTCTTACATGCATGACTTGTTCTGTCCTACCAAGAATGTCATATTTTGGGGTTGCACTTATTGCTGAATGTGTCGGTTCTGTAGGCTCCTGGCTTTCTCTGAATCTTCAATCACAGCTGTGCGTGTGAGTGTGGATGGAGCTTCACTGGGGAAAGCGTTTAGCGCAGGGGGTCCTTTATACGTGCTGCAATGGGATCCAACGCTATATGCTACTGGGCTGCACACTATCAGAGTTAAAGTGGAGGTAGGTGATTTGAACAAACCCCGAGCTCTAGTATTAAGCATCACTCGTCACTCATTCCTCAAATCACGCGGCTTGTTGAGAAGAGGTGTGCTGTTGTGTTTCTAAACAATTGGGCAAACAAATTCTGCCTGTTGGATGACAAATTGTGCAAAAGTCCTGTAGACTTTGTAAGCGTAATATCTGGAGACCAGAATATTGTAGAAATGGACTTAAAGGCAGGGTATGTGATTTTTCAAAAACACTTTAGAAAACTGATTCGGGCCGAATAGCAAAACAAACTTGAGGCCAATCAGCAGTAAGGGGAGTGTCTACTCGTGATGTGGAGGAGAGAGCTTTCAGTGCATGGGACGGCTACCAGAAATCACTTACTCTGCCTTTAAGCAAGCAACCAAAAAACACAGAACAACAAAATGCTTAAAGCGACTAAGAAAACCTCAGCAACCTCAAAGTAACATTCCCCAGAACAGCCTAGCAACCACAAAGCAACATGGTTAAACTCAGAACCTTAGCAACTGCATCGCAATTGTTTATTTAAATATAGAAATGGTTGTAGTGTTCTTTTAAGAAAATGGCACAGTGTGAGCTTTTCTCACCTCTTCTCTGTCTCCCTGTCCCAGGACTCGGCAGGTCGCTCAAAAGTGCGAGAGCAGCAGTTCACACTGGAGGAAGACCTCACTCCCAGCTTCGGCTTCATGCAGTCCTTCATCCTCCTCACAGACCACTACATACTGGTACGAGAATGAAACCAGGTCATCGTGTGATGGTGAAAAATTTATTATACAATAAATATTGAAATGGCTATTTGCTTCACTCTTAAGTTCAATTATTATAGCTTTAAACATATCACGATTCATATTTTTATAGTAGATTTTCATAGTTTAAGATTGAAAGTCTGGGTCTAGGACAAGAGTACAACAATAAAATCACTACATAAAACACATTTACCACAAAAGTAAATGATAAAAAGTTTATTGTTAATAGTTTGCTGTTAATTAATATTACATGCATCTCAGTGACTGTGTGTGTGTGTGTGTCCCACAGGCACGGATTGCCTTTGTGGCAATAGTATTACTAAACCTTTCTGGGCTTGTGCTCTTCAGATTTATGCCTGTATCTTCTACAAGAGGTATTTCTGTTGTATTAACGTATAACAAATCTTCAGTCATTATAAATGAATATAAATGTTTTTCATAGTTCCAAAGCATAATTGACACTTGATACTATATGCTCTTATAATTAATCAGGACTGTCTTCTCAAGCGTGGATGTCCCTGCATCTTGTCAGTAAGAGCAACATGTTCTTCTACTCTCTGTTGCTGTTCAACCTGTGTACAGCATTAGGTAAGTCACCGCCTGACACCACTTAGTGATTTAAGCTACCACTGCAGAAGGCCTGTAATCTTTTTTTTTTAATACAGAAAATAGTTTTTTTTCCATCCGACCATTCAGAAGAGAGAATGAGTGATAATCACATCATTATTATATTATAGATAATTGCCTCTTAGTTTTTATAAATTCCCATAACCGACCCTTGACCTTGGGGCTGTAAGTAATCTAATAAAATGATAACCCAAAAATAAAAATCTAATAAAATTGTGAAAGTGCCGATTACAGCATTCAATACAGGTCAACTCTTGTTAGTAGATTTAGTCATCCTCATGTTGTTCTAAACTTGTACTTATTACAGTTATTTCGTCTGTGGAAAACATAGATATTTAAAAATAAAAATTATTTGTTCATACAACGAAAGTCAGTGGAGTCCACTGACTTTATTTGGGCCTCATTGACTTTCACTGTATGGACAAAAAACACAAAGGCATTTTTCTTCAAAATATTTTCTTTTGTGTTCCACAGAATAATGAAAGTCATACAGGTTTAGAGAGACATGAGGGTGAGTAAATGGGGGGGTTAGGTGTCATTTTTGTTGTGACACTTAAAAAGAAGCAACCTGAAATGAATAATCATGATTACAGTATCAAGGGAAATGATGAGCATAATTGTGTAGCCCTACTTGGTTTGCTCAAGAGCGCAATGAAAATGCGTCAGGATGAACTCACAACATGTCCTTGCAATTACTGTGAAGAAGGAACAGTGCTTTTAGTCTACTGGTTTTTCAGGGCCATGGTTCATTGGGGAAGTCATTGATGGACACAGTGGAGCCTGCTTTGCCTTTGGCGTGTTTGTGGACGGGCATTTCCTCGAAGGCAGTCTGACCTATGTCGTGGGAGTCATACAGGTAATTCCAGATCTAGGTGCAGATCATACTGATCGTAAGGGATGAGTCGTAACATGTCATCTGTCATCCACAGGTGCTCTTCTTCAATATGCCTCTCACTTATTACCTCTGCTGGAGTCTTCACCACAGGTGTCGCGGCACCAGCTTCCGCTCGCATTTCTGTCGGCCAGGCAGCCGCTGGAGGACTCTGGCAATGCACATAGGCATGCTGGTCCTCATGATCTGGCAGGCCTATTCTTGCTACTTCCTGCTGGAGACCTATGGGGCACTGGCCTTCTTCCTGTCTCCCGTACGTACCTGGGCTCTGCTCATGGGCCTGCTGTTGGTGTACAGGGCATGGTGGGGAACGCCTCCTAGTTTCTCTGGTGGCAGCAAGACCAACCGGCCGTTGTGACGGTTGAAGAGAGGCCTTCACCTGTATCGTTGTGACGGACATTGTTTTGTGCCAAGCTCTTCCCTGCTTTCACCACTGTCTTCACGGTCACCGAATTGCCAATCGTTCCCATGACGCGTTAGGATAGAAAAAATAGTCTTTAGTTAATATGAAGCGATGATGGCATCACATGTGGATGACGGAGCCGTTGCAAACCTGGTTCTGATCTTCCTTTGACACTAAGACACGTTGGTAGTTTTTGTAGTCAGTTCTCACTGTTGTGAACCCAAGCAGTGTTAAGTCCAGATGTGTGTAGTTAAGCATACCTATTACTTTGATAAACTGTGCATTATGTACTCGTCAGATTATGTTTGTTTTTATTTGTGATGAGCAATCAAGAAAGGAATAAGACTGCCTGATATTCTTAATCAATGTTTCTGCATGAAACTGCCACCACTCACCGAGAGGTCAGTCAGTATGAGTACTCTCATATTGTTTTAATGCATATAAACTACACTGTAAAGAGAGGATGATATCACCAAATTTGCTTACACCTGTAGACGAGGTATAAAATGTAAAGGATCATTTAAGGGATGAAGCTGGTCATTATCGGCTATACATTATTTCTTTATTTTCTCCACCAATGAAAATAGTTCCAAAAGAAGCCAAAGCATCAAGCTTTGCATGTCACTAATGTGTATGTGAGCGTAACGGAACACTGCTCGGTCGATCAGATTAGACCAGGGGTGTCCAATCTTGCTCTTGAAGGGCCAATATCATGCAGAGTTTCGCTCCAACACACTTGCCTGGAAGTTTCTAGTGAGTCGGAAGACCCTGATTACTTTGGTTCAAGTGTGTTAAATTAAGAGTTGGACCTAAACTCTGCAGGACAGTGCTGAATTTGTCACCCCTGGATTAGACGATCAGAACTATAATGACCAGATGACTATACATTATTCCACTTATTACACCACTAATTAACAAGATAAATATTGAATTTGAGCTTTTATCATTTTATTGCTAGACGAAAACTGCACCGTGATAAAAGGGACATGAAATTGCGTTGGACAATGTTAAATTGTATAGTTTAGCAGTCATCGTACAAAAAAAATAGTTGACGCAGAATGCCAACGTTGGCAAGAATTTGTCAGAAGTAAAGGGATAGTTCACCCAAAATTGAAAATTCTGTGATCAGTTACTCACCCAAACCTGTAGGACTTTTGTTCATCTTTTTTTTACGTTCATTGTTTTGGAATGAACTTTCAATAGAGGGACAGAAATCTTTATTTGTGTTTCAAAGATGAATGAATGTCTAATGGGTTTGGAATGACATGAGGTCGAGTAACCGTTGACAGAATTTAAACTAGAGTAAACTAACACTTTAAGTATTTCAAAGAGCCGTGTAATACATTTTGGTATGGAACACAAAGTTGGCCTCTTCCCTGCCCTGCTGTAAGATTTATCCATCGTCTTACAGTGTAAGAACTTGATTTTGAACAATAATTCACTCTGTAAACTGATTATACTTATTCAAATGCATATTCCAAAAGACTCTAATCTCAAAAGGATGGAACCATTATATTTATATAGAAGAGCATGAATGTAGAACATTTTTGTTGCACTATGGTTAATAGTGTTAATACATTTAATAATGGCCACTTAAACACATGCTGAAAATTAAAGCCAGACATTTTGGACTGCTGAAGGGAACATCCCAATGTAGCATATAGAATAGAACACTGAACACATGGAAACAATCAAATGTGCACAATTCTGTTACACGTTTATTAGAGAAACGTTGTGAAGCAGCTCTTTTATAGTTGGTTTTGCACAGTTGCAGACCACAAAAACAAGCTAAGGACAATGGCCATTTAGTGGGAAAATCAGCTAGTTTGAAAAAAGGAACCGTGTTGTCATCGAGGTCTGTCTTTTTTTGCCCTCATAATCCACTTGACAGGTGCCAGAAAGAGCTGTGACAAGAGTTTCTGGTGGATTCACTGACACTCCTGTTGTGTCGGGTCACTCAAGGTCTCTGTTGTCTCTCAGGAAAGTAAAGACTTGAACAATAGGCTGCTCTAGTTTGTCTTTCAATGACCTGAATGTTATTTTGAAAGAGTTTTGTCGCAGTTTTAAGGCACATGATAGTGAGGACGAACATTTTTAGAAGATTCTACATTTACTCGGTGTTTGTGGTGAACCAATAGGACTTTGAATGTTTGATGATGAAATATCTGCTTACATGTGATTTGGTTTTAATTACTGTATTTAATTTTTGAATTATTTTATTGTATTCATCCACATTGATATTGTAATGTATATTCCTTCCAGTTGTTCTGCACTGTTTTCTGTGCATTCTCAAGTTTCTGTGGTCACGTGGCTTTTGTAGATCCACTCATGTCGGAAAGTGCTGTTCACATTTGTTTTGTGGAAGGCACAAAATCAGTGAAAAATTAATACATATTTACTTGGAGTTTGACGACAGCTGACAATGTTGTTTTTTCCACATGAAACAACCTCAGTTTATATTTGTCATGTTTCTGCGACTCTGAATCATCTTGCATTTGAATTGAATTATCTGGCTGTATCCATGTACAACAAAGTAAAGGGGTTTCATATTGTGAGTTATAGTTTGTTTTTGTCGTTTCTTTTTCATGTAAAGGCAAGACTTTCATATCTTAAAATATTTTAAGAGGAAAAGTGCAATTAATTTACTACTAATCAAATAGAGCCATTTTCGAACTAGCCACCTTAGTCTTGATACCTGCCACATCCACTACGGTTTAAAAGTTTGGGGTTAGTAAGATTTATTTACTTTTTTAATAATACTTTTAATCAGCAAGGGTGCATTAAATTGATCAAAAGTGACAAAAAAAAGACATTTTACAAAGCATTGTTACAAAATATTTCAAAAAAATGCTGTTCTTTGAAACATGTATCACCATTTCCTCAAAAATATTAAGCAGCACAACTGTTTTCAGCATTGATAGTAATAAGAAATGTTTCTTGAGCAGCAAATCAGCATATTAGAATGATTTCTGAAGGATTGTGTGACACTGAAGACTGGAGTAATGATGCTGAAAATTCAGCTTTGCATCAAAGGAATAAATTACATTTTAAAATATTTAAAAATGGAAACCGTTCTTTTAAATCATAATAATATATCACAATATTACTGTTTTGACTGTATTTTTAAATGCAGCCTTGGTGAACATAAGGGAATTCTTTCAAAAACATTTTAAAAATCCCCAAACACTCATAAACAAACTTTATATGTGGATTTTCAGTGTCAACTCTTAAGCAGTGCTTTGTACTATCTGTATATTACTGAATTTATTTTTAAATAGACACTTAGAGCAAGGCAAACATTATTAGATTCATTTTAATTTTATTTTATTTAAACATGTTAGGTCAACTTGTCATTTAGCTGATGCCTTTATCCAAACTGACTTACAGCACACTTAAAGGGACCGTCCCACTGGAGAAACCTCAAATGTCTTTTTGAGAGACCTTTTTTGGTAACCTTTCGATTACCAGCCCAGATTTATAATGACTGCACCACATGTCCTCCTGATGCAGATGTTTGACTCAGTCTGAAATTTTGACAACTTGTTTACCTATGTTGCCTCCGGTCATCATGAAGCAGAACGCCTCTGAAATATGCATAGTGCATACATCTATTAATATAAACACAGACGGTTCATACAATATGTATGCAAAGTAAACTTTGGCACATGAGAAAATAATAACAATAATAAACTCCATTTACAACAGTTTCCAACACCTGTAAAATGAAGAGGAGAGATACGATGTACAAAAGGTTTGTGGCGTCTTTCGTGTGAGGAAACATGACTGGTAGATTTACCTTTATCTGGCCTGTCTTTACCCAGTGACTGAGCTGCATGAGACCTTCTTCATGCTTCTCCATGTAGTTCAATACAACAAATCTCTCCCTGTGAACATACTGTAGTGCGTACAAGTTGGTAATATGATCATTCATACACATACACATACATACAATCAACAAAGTAGGTTTTACTAGCTATTTTCATGTACCTTGTGATGTTTTTGTGATGCAAAGTTTCTTGGGTATCCTCACTAAGAGGAGGTGGGTAAGGCACATCCTTATTGTACTGTGATATTTGGCCGCACAGGATCACAAGACCACCGGGATTCATCTGCACAGTGTGACTATTACTTTAACACAAACGACCCAAAGAAATTGACATAAAAACTGAAGGTAGGACATACCGTACCTGTGATATAACGGCATCGCTGATGGGACCACCTACACTGTCAAAGTATATATCAATGCCTGCGGGGCAGTGCTCCCTCAGCGCTGAGCTGATATCTCCTTTTCTGTAGTTTATCCCTGCTGTAAAACCCAGCTCTGTTACCAAGGTCTGGCATTTCTGGTCGGAACCACAAATCCCCACGACTCTCTCACAGCCATCCAATCTGCCGATCTTAAACAACAGAGAGCAAAGTTAAAATAACATGGCATATATCACAAGGAAAGAGCAAAACATTTGAAACTTTTTAATATTGTTTTATGCAAGAAGCACATAGTGAGACATTTAGTGCTCAATATAATACCAAATTATGTTGCATTCATAAATATTATTAAAGGTGACATATCATGAAAATCTGACTTTTCCAGGTCCCCGGTGCATCTACCAACCAAGGAAACGTGAAAAAGATTAACCCAGTAACTTTGTTTTGATAAGCCTTTTTCTGCAAGCGTCTGAGAAAACGATAGTTTAAATACATATGGTTTAAAACGCATGATTTCAGTGCGATAAACATGATAATCAGAACCAAAACAGATGTTTTTTAGCAGGTCCGAGATGTAATGACCCAGCTCTATTCTGGAAAAGAGGGCGGGGAACAGCAGCTCATTTGCATTTAAAGAGACAGGCCCGAAAAACAGCGTGTTTCTGCTTCCACTCAAAATAGGCATTTTGAAAATTATATAATAAATCAGCGTTTCCCAATCCCAGTCCACGAGGCACGAGGACTAAGATTGAGAAACGCTGTAATAAATGATCTGTGGGGTATTTTGAGCTGAAACTTTACAGACACATTCCGAGGACACCAGAGACTTATATTACATATTGTAAAAAGGGGCATAATGTCTCCTTTAAGTTTTCTGTGATTCACACCAGATGACATTTTACAACCTGAACTAAACTTGTCTTCTCATAAAAAAGTATGATTTTAAATTATCTGATTGATTATTGATCTTGACATTAAATCACGCAGGGGTCCTGTCTATGATAACATTTCCTTTTTTGTTTTATTTTTTCTTCATGTTGGTAGCACCACATGACTTTGATTTGGTAGACAAAATATTTTTGACAAACTTTTTGACAATTTCAATATTTAATGAGTTTTCTGTTCTTAATTATGGATTCAGGACAGTTGTATCACCATGATAATTTTGAATTTATCCTAAATAAATTCTAAACTAACTCTTCCCGTAGAGAACAGACCAATTTCTTATATCCACTTACATATTACCTGTCCAGCAATCGACCCACAAGCTCGAGCTGCTCCACTGATGACCATCGTCTGGTGGGTTTCTGGAGTCACATGACCCTTCTCTCTCACACCTAAAAGAGCAGTGAGGTCAGGCATGCCCACCGCTCAGGTGACCATCTGCCATCTCTGGGTCAACCTGCAAGAACGAGTACACCACATATCCATACACACCTCCTATCCATATACATGAAGTCTATTAATCAAACTTGCCAAAATGAGCATTATACCTCTTGCAAAAGGCTGCCGTCCATCACATTGTAGGTTTGCCAAGGCCAGTTGAAGGAGGTGACAATAGCGCCCACAGATAATGCCTGATTCTTGCTGGCCTCCACTACACCAACTCCACCTCCATCCACACACTCCTATAATCTCCATGGCAACAGGTAGTCAGCTCCAGTATCATCGTTCATGCGACAGCGCTGCATTGAATTTGGTGTTAATATTGTATCATGCATGAGTGAATAAGTTAATGCCTGGTAGTATACTGATTATAGGTTGAGTTTTCATGAAGGAAGTATTCACTATATGAATATAGTGAATATTTCCCACACGAAATGAATGGATTTCCTTCAAGAAAACTCAAACCACATAAGTGATAATAAACACAAGCAAGGTCATCTCACCATGTAAGGGTCAACTGAGAGGAAGTGTCCGGACTAACACCTGCCCTTCTTTCAGATCGGAGGATTTCATAATCTCATCTACACGGAAATTCTCTGGAACTGGAAGACCATTTTTGCCTAATCATATATTGGGAAAGAACATTAACTGAAGTCCTGGAGACGAAATGCAGCACAAATATATATGATTAGTGGACTACATTTTGTTGTTAATGATTTGCAAATTAGCAAAATCATCAACATGGTTTACCTGGTCGGGAGCGCAAGACAACTCTTTTTACATTTAACATTTTCCCTTCTTTTATTACTTAATATTTTTTATAAAAGAAAACTTGAATTGTCAGAACTTGCAGCTATCTATAATGCAACTATTACATGTTTTGCGTGCAGCGACAGCGTTTCTTCCTGAAGTAATCACATGACACGCGGGAGCTCGTCTGATTGGCTGCATGAGCGTTAAAGGACTGGTCACACGTGTTGTGATGATAGAAAGTCAGACTCGCGAATCGGTTCTTTTGAACAGTTCATTTCGAAGAACCGGTTCTTTTTTTTATTAACCCTTGTGCGGTCTTCGGTCATTTCTGACCGGAGAATTTTACATTTTGAATTTTTAAAGATCGTAGCTTCGCCAGAATGGTACGAAACTCTGTGACTTTTATGGCACTTGGTATGCGAACACAACAAAAATTGAGGGCATGATTCGAAAAAGCTAAGTGGTCGTAAAAAAAATAGTCACACTCATGGTCTTCGGTCAAAAATGACCGCCCATAGGAAATGAATGGTAAATGGGGAAAAATCGAAAATACAGAAAATGTTTAAGTGTACAATCTACAAATTCACCACAATGCACAATAGGGGTGAAACTCTAAAACATCTAGAGTGCAAAATCAACACACCAACTCACATTGTCTTGACTTTTATTTGTAACGCCAAGAAAGAGTTAATCTCTCATGTATGAGAGGAGCGCCTTGCCGTGTACCAGCCATTAAATGTGTGGGACACCAACTCTTCGTTTTCCATCTCTTTAATTTCATGGATTTAACGAGTTATCCGAGTCAAAGCGTTACAGTGTCCGGTCACATTTGACCGCGAAGACCATGAGTGTGACTCCCAAATGAGGAGCGCACAAGGGTTAAACTATGCAACATTTAACAACATCACAACAATAATAAGCAGATTCACTGTAATTTCATGTTAGTTCCCAGTTAGTCATTAGAATCTAATTTAACTTTGTTTCATTAAACAATACAGTTCATTTTAATCTTTTGAGTGAAACGTTTTTGCGTGTTTTAATAAAATGATCATAGCTGCTCGCTTATAAGCTCTCGGTTCAATGAGTCGAAGATGTTGACTCTGTTCGATTCAGTTCGTAAATTAATCGTCCTGTGAGAATGTTCAACTGATTCAAAAACGATTCAAATTAATGATTATTTCACTAATCGCACATCGCGTGCGTTTACTTTGGATAGTGCAAATCTTTACCAAGCGGTTATGGGGTCGTTTAAGGAAGGTCTATTTTTTACAGAACTTATTTTAAAGCACGCATGACATTAGGATTGGAGTTTACTAGGATTGAACTCGACGATGTTTTTATATGTGGTGGTAAATGTGCCTCGTTCATTAAAAGGTGTCTTCTGTATTGAAGGTGCAAGAGAAAAATTACATCACTGTGCAATTTGCAGCGGGTGGCGCTCTTCTTACTAACGAGGAAGTGACGCTACAAGCAAAGGCTTAAAGTTTTTTTTTTCTTTTCTTGAAAGCAACGCGAAAAAGATCTGGATCGCTGGATCTACGCCGCAGATGGTTTTAGAGGTAACGTAATGCGCAACACACAAAAAAAGTATTTTCCAACTAGATCCAGTTCGAATGTATTTCCACTCTTAAAACATAGATTTATGGCGAGTTTCTGCAGGACGTCGAAAAAAGACCTTGTGTTGGAGAATGAATTCGATTGGGTGGTTCCGTACTTTTGACAGAAACTATTAGATGCGCTTTTATCAGTGTTACGAGTGGCGAACTGTTCCACGTAAATACTTTTTTTTTTTTTTTTGCATGAGCACAGCGCTGCAACTACACATGTGAGCAACGGAAAGCGCTTATCAGAAGAACAGCTGTGTTGCAAAGTCTAACGATGACTTCTCTCGTTATCGAATGCAAGCGTTTCCTTTAAATCAGTGACCGTGTCAGTAGCGCCTATGTCAAATCTGTACCTGCATCACGATGGATCATGTTACTGTTGTGCAGCATTTGGTGCTGTTGCAACAACTGTCATATCAACTTGTGTCAACCTCCTTAAGCCATCACAATGAGTGCAGTCGTTCAACATCTCGGACAAAATCGGTTATGCACTTCCAGTTTAAGTTCTGGCTGGGAATCATGCATGCATTGTAACTATTAAATAGGCATGCATTCACGCGCCCATCTGCATTTTGTGATTTAGAATGCAAGAAGGCTGCCTGCATAAGGAATATGCATCTACTTGCAGTAATGTCTGAGAATGAGATTTTACACACCCGAATAGCATTCGAGGCATCGGATTGTTTATTGAGGCTGGTACACTCAGCTCATGCCATATCCTGGCCGCATGTCTGGTGGCTTTGCACTTTATTTTAAGGCACAGCAGAGAGAGCGTGCACGAACACTGACACGGTGAGGCCTATGGGTGTCTCCTTTCTCACGGCAGCACATGCTCGATCATGTCCGTGCAGCTGAGCCTCTGCACGCATGAAAAATGCTCCCGAGTTCTAGGCGTGAATAGTGTTCCACAGAGTTCAGAAGTACGTCAAATACTGTTAAAAAGGGAGTCTGTCTTACAACAGTTGCCTTGACACTGCGCACTCCATCATAATCATGTTGTTCACAATGTTCCATTTTAATATTGATAACAATCGTATCAGTGAGAATGGATTAGGACCGTTCATTGTGAGACTTTCTAATGTAATGTTACATTCAGTAGGGGGGAGTGGTTTTGTTTTCTTTCAGCAAAGATTGTGAAATGATATTCTCTTATTTGTTTGCTACATGGAAAAGTAGTTTAGAAATACACAATTTATCCCTAAACTGTGCAAATGAGTGTCAAGTACAAAGTGATATTACAACCCACGCCACTAGTGAGCTTGTAACAGTCATAAAACCTGGACATTTTGTAAGAGTTATGCATGTTTTTTTTTAGATAATCAAATCGTATACCGTAATTACTCCAATTTCTGTGCATTTGAAATGTTTTAATTTAAAATTTAATTTCAAAATGGCTAATAAAACTAACAAACCAATGAACCCTTTACACATTTCTGGGGTTTTTAGAAGTGGAAGTTGCCACAGTTGGGTAAACATCTATAGTGGTGAACAGAAACTAGAACCAATATCATTTTTGCATTCACATTTGTTTCGATAGCAAAAGAACAACTCCACAATAGCATTTCTGTGACTTTATGAAAGAGGAAAAAATATCAAGAGATTGATTATGATGGTCAGAAGAGAGAAAGATGTCAAATTTGCAGTAAAACTCTCAGCCGTTGTAGTAGAAACACTGATGCAGCAACGTTAACTAGTTTTCCGTAATTTTATGCCAAAATATAATGTAACTACATTATTAAAAAATGAAACTGTAAAGAACTTTGTGTCATCGTCGTAACAGTCCATCTAAAAAAAAAAAAACTAAAACAATTGTGCTTGCAAGTTTGAGTTAGTCACTCTCACAATTGTGGGAAATGTAGGTCTATACATTGTGCAAAATGGGACAATCTTTGTATCCGGTATAAGTGCACTGGATAGTGTTACAACCCTTCCCATCTGCTCAGACATGATATTTCAAGTTTTTAAACATGTAGAGGAAAAGCTTATGCAGATGTGTCATTCAACCTGCTGATTCAGATGATAATGATCACAAATTGAAATGCACTCATACTTTAACCAATTTTCCTGTATATTTTTACAGTATCTATAGGCTACTCTCATATCAGGAGGGTGGTGGTGATGATGGTGATTTTACCTCTGTAGCTCATTTCTTATTGGTTAAACTGTTGGTGTTACAACATACCTCCTCTTACAACACTGGTCTCCCCAATCCAAACAACTTTTGGCCTTTTTGTTATAATTAACCTCATACATATCTCTGATTCGTTGGCTTTCTGCTAGTTACAAGCTCTTTGCTCACTGACCACACATTGTAATTCATTCACTCGATTCAGGTATGGATGGGGATGTCTGGTACAAGCCATGCTTTTAAGAACGTTTCCCAGTGACGGAATTTCCCGCATGGCCTGTGCATTTGCTGTAAGCCCCGCATGGCAGAGGAAAGGCCTTATATGGTAGCGGAAGTGGGTGTGGCCAACGGGACAGTAGGCGATCACAAGACTTCAGCTGAAAGCGAATGTGTTGTTCCATACTTCATGTACGAGTGAACTACACTGTTTTGTGCGTTTTGATTCGCAGGCGCGTGCAATAATAACGAAATCGCGTGCAATTGTTTTGAAAAACGCCTCGCCATTTTGTCAAAGAAGCCCTCCATTTCCATTTCTCCGTGGTTTCGTTTGCACAAGGATCTATCTCTTGACTTGAATATTACTGGAGTGAGGTCAGCATTGCATGACTCAGTCGTGGATAAGCATGCAGTCATGTCTCTACTGTTGCATTGGACCTTGCAGTTGTTCTTAGGGTGACCTGAAAACAAACGCAGAAAATAACAAGTGTACGGTAAGGATAATTTCTAAACGCCTGATAATGTTTGGGACTGTTTAGCAAATCGAAATCATGCAATAGATATCATCAAGTTGTAGCAGAATTTTCGAGCGTGCGCTACGTGTGGCTGTTACTCTCTTGTAACACTGAATGCATGAACTAAACTAACCTGAGTTGACAACTAGGAAGGGACAGCAGGGGGGGCTTGTCATTTACCACTTTCATTATTTTGCTGCTCAGGCATGCTTCATAGGGTGTATTGTTGTCTCACTTTGTTGCAGTGTGACACGGAATTAGTGACTGGATAATCCCTTTTCTGCAACAAAGGACTTCTGGTAAATAGCGCTGAGCTGGCTTCACTAGGAAGTGGGGTCCAGGAAGGGCACCCAGTTAGCAAACACTCCGTGTCTCAAAATATATTGAGCTGTTTACCCAGACAGCTTTTTGAGGGGCTTGTATGCGCTTTTCGAACGCAACGCGGGCGTCACGCGTCGCTTTGCGTATATAAAACGGCGCGTTTTAAGTTAAAGGGTTAGCACAAAATGAGAGCTCTGTCATCATTTATTCACACGCATGTTGTTCCAAACCCGTATGACTTGCTTTTTTTGTGGCACACAAAACAAGATGTTAGTCTCAGTCACTTTTCACTTTTTGCGCGTCTTTTTCCACGAAATGAAAGTGAATGGCTGTCATTGTGCATAACATCTCCTTTTCCATGGAACAATTAAATTACAGTCATGCATGCAGGCTTGAAACAACATGAGGGTGAGTAAATGATGACAGCATTTTAATTTCTGGGTAAATATTCATTTAAAAGTAGATAAACTCTTGAAAAGTAGATAAACGCGTCTCGAGACCCCGTTCTGTGTCTACGCCCCCTAAAATGCTGTCTAGGCAGCTAGGTTTTGAGCCACGAGGGGAATTCTCGCTCATGCCTCACTCAGCATTTGAGTCTCTTCTGCATTCGTTCGCGGTTTAAATTAAGAACTAGGTACGATTAGGTAACCGTGCTTGACGTTACAAGCTTATTAAACTCGTTCTCTTGTCAACTGATAAAACCGTAGCTTGTGTAACCGTGCGTCGTTTTGCTAATGTAATGACATTCATGTGCGTTCACTGCGCGCAGTTTTCAGCAGAACGTCATGCGCTGGATTACGCGAATAAAAAATGTAATGCACTGAAATGTGTTAGGTAAACTTGACCTACAATATAACACTTTGCCTGGACGCTGGTTTGGTTAATGCAATTGTTGTTTACATCCCCGCGCTGTTAGGGGTGTTTATCATTGCGTTGCGACAACCCTGAGAATACTGCAGCTTTAAATGGCTGCTTGAGTACGCAGTATTTACTTTAATGTATGTTGAATTGCACGATATTTGATATATGATTTGGCCTAATGTAATTGAATGAATGTTTTTTTTTTTTTAACATTACTCTGTAAAATGTCAGATATTTAGTTTAGTTTTTTTTCCCAACAGTAAAACTGTGAACTTGAAGTTGGCTAATGTACATTTCCATTTAATAATGCTAAAAAACGGAGTAATTTCCATTTTATCCATTTGGATCCTTCTTTTACTTGTCTTGATAAAAATACCTGGTGTAAAAATTAGTGCAGTCAAACGATTAATCGCGATTAATCGCATCCAAAATAAAAGTTTTTGTTTACATTATGTATGTATGTGTACGGTGTATATTTATTATGTATAAATAAATGCACACATATACAGTATATTTTGAAAATATTTACATGTTTATACATTTATATATTCATATTCTTATATTTTATATTATATATAAATACATTTAATATATAAACATAACATATTTTTCTTAAATATATGCATGCATGTGTTTGTATTTATATATACATAATAAATATACACAGTATACACACATTATGTAAACAAAAACTTTTTTTTTGGATGCGATTAATCGCGATTAATCGTTTGACAGCACTAGTAAAAATATGTATTTATAATGTTTAGCTGGCAATACAAGTAAGAAACACGTGCATTAGAAGGATTCAGGTGCACAAAGTTTAAAGGGGTGGTTGATCAGCTTTTTTCCAAAGCTTGATTGTGTTTATGGGGTGCAGTGTAACGTGTTCATGCTTTGTTAAAAAAAAAAACACATTATTTTCACATATTTTACCTTTATTCTACACCGCTGTTTCCATTCTCGTCAAAACGGTCTGTTGAGTTCCTGGTTCTATGAAGACCCTCCCTCAAAAATACGCAATGGGCTCTGATTGGTTAGCGGGCTTAGTGTGTTTGTGATTCGCTAACCGCCTAGTGCACGTTGTCTAGAAACGTCATGCCCCCTTACCATTATGGGTAGTTGTGTGTTCCCGGGGGCGGGGTTTATGTGAACATCGGGGTTAGTGATGTCACAAACCCAGGAAGAAGCTTGTTGTAGTCCCTACCAGCCGTTTTTTGTAGTCCTTAAACAGCGATTTTTAAAAAAGAAAATATCTCCCTTTGCATTGAACTCTTGAGCGTCGTAACTTTGCAGACGTTGTTTATGCTCTAACAGCAATATTACACACTAGCTAAAGTTCAAAAGGTGAAATCATAATCAACCACCCCTTTACATTTCAGTGCTATTTTATACTAAGCATAGAGAACATTTTTGTTGGTCCTTGTAATAAAGCAAAAAGCCATGTGAGATGTGCACTACAGAGATTTTAGCACAGGCAATCAGTATTAGCAAAAGCAGAGACACTAGTGTACATTAAATAATTAAAGGATGATAAAAAATTCTTATTGAATATATAGATTAATCAATATGTTAAATCATCAGGTAGAGTGATTTGGTCTTATTTGTGTAGCTTATAATTTGCTTGCTTGCATGAAGATTTATATCTAATTTAAGAACTGTACTTTCATGAGTTGACTGTTTTGAAATATGCAGACATCTGAGATTATTCATTTGATTGCTACATATGCACATGCTCATAGCAGCATGCAAGCCCTCCATGATTTATGAGAGGAGGTCATAGCAGATTAATGATAGACTTTTATTGATTTTGATGTTAATATTTGAATGCTAATGTGTGAACTTTGGGGGGAATTGCCTTAAAACATTCTCATTGTGAAACTAGGCTAGTATATTTTCACACTCTCTGTGGGATTATGTGTGCAACTGTACATCTCGCCTCGTTTTACTTACTTTCACTGTTGCCCTCTCTGCACACAATCCAGAAACAATTATTTGCGGTAGAGTGCACATTTTCCCCTTACTCACACTTAGCATTCTCAAATATGTGTCATCTTGGTTTGTTGGTTGCTAAGATTAGTCTGTTACTTTCTGTGCATACTGAACAAATTACCTGCAGTTTGTTACACATTGTTTTATTATGTGCGCTAAACTGCTAATGTCACAGCTCGCCCAACCCTTAACAAGCCACCTTTCCCTTTCAAATTCTGTTCTCTAGGGCTCTATTCATGTCATTGCTGAAACAGCTATTTCAGTAAACCCCCACTAAGCCCAAAGTACCGTCTCTGAAGGCTAACCATAATGTTTGTGACCGCTTTCTTCTCAGGTTGTCTCCAATGAATGAGCAACAAATTAACCTAAAGACTTCTCAACCCAGCTTGACATCCCGGAAGCAGAAGAGTTGGCAGTGAAGACGAAAGCAAATGGACATGTTTGAGCTACACCATGCTGAAACTTCTATTTCTGCACAGGAGATGCTGCAATTTTTACTTTTAAAGCTTACATGCATTCCTACCATGTTGAGTAGATTTGGATGACCATTAAGTATCATAAAACCAGTTAAGGGTTCTTTGTCAAGAGCGATACTCTTAAGACTCTTCATCAAACCAGAGAAAGCTTTGTGTGGTTTGGGGATTTGAACTCTTGTCTCCTTAACCTGCCACTCCACCACTCCCCAGAATCTGTATTCATGAAAGTCATGAGTTTGCCACCTCAACAGAAACCAAACGCAAAGAGGACAGGCAAGCGCATCACTTTCTTTAACGATCAGGGTGTGGAGATGAAAGAGGCCTCTCAGCATTCAGAGGCCTACTATGGCATTGGGGTCCCTCCCTCAGGGCCAGGCCATAATGACAGTGGAAGTGTGGAAAGTTTGAATTCAGAAGCACCACATACATACCTCAATTCTGTCATTTTCAGCCCAGAGAAGGGTGATCAAAGCCGTGGGCACTACCAACAGATGATGCCCATGAAGTGGCCACATCAAGACCCATCTTTGCAGCCCCAACAGCGACCAAACAATTGGTCACAGGGTATGACAACTTGGACCCAGAACTTTGGTCCTTATTTGGAGGCTCAAACTGCTTTTGTACAGCAGATGCATGAGAGCATGTCAGTACAACAGCAGCAACATAAGTCATCAACTATTAGGGCAAATGAAAAACAAGGGGCTAACATAAGTGTAGAAACCTTTAGGGATACAATCAAACCTGGCCGGGGCATGGATTGGGAACAGCAGCAAGCCTTTCAGCAAACACAAAAGCCTGGAATGTTAAATCCACAGCAGCACGGACAGTCCACCACTGGGAATTCCGTGTTGCAACCCTTTCAGGTAGCTTTTGGACAGCCCAAGCAGAACTTGGTATACTATCAGGCAGTTCAGGGCAATCGGACCTTGCCGAATTTGAATTCCAGTACACAGACGAATTCCCAACTACAGCAGCAACTACAGCAACAGGAGCAACGGCGACAAATAATGCTTCAACAACGGCAGCAACAGCTGGAACAGCAGATACGACAACATGCGCAGCAGCAACAGGCATTTCAGCATCAAAAACAGCCACAACAGATGCCACAATTACAGTTACAGCAACAAGCACAGCAATTAAAACATACTCCACAACAGCAACCACCACAACAACATATGCAACAGATTCAACCAGAACAAGACTTGGTGCAGCAGCAACAAAAGTCTGAGCAACTTCATCAGAACCAGCATGTATTGGAAAATTACTCTGATGGCCAGCAGCCACATGCTTCTTCACTTGATCAGCATCACCCCTCATTACCAGGACAGTCCCAAGAGACAACTGATCCCCCGTCAACACAGACTCAAGACTCTGTTCTTCAGCCTCCCACTAATGTTCCCCAGCGATCTATCGAGACCCAACAGCCTGGGCCCCGGAGATCACGCCGGCTTTCAAAAGAGGGTGGAGGCCCTGTTTCAGATAACCCATTTGTCATGCCGACTGATCTGCATAACCAAGACTCTCAGAACGGTACTTCTGAGACAAATGCTGTGCAAGACATCCGGGCCGCTCCAACAGGTGTAATCCAGAGCACGCGACGTAAGAGGAGGGTGTCACAAGAGGCCAACCTGGAAACCTTGGCTCAGAAGGCTTCGGAAAGGGAATCTCTTCCCTCACGTAGTGTCAAGGTAAGACACCTGCCAGTTTTTCAGTCAAACATGTTGGAGAAATTAAAATACATTTCAAGCAAGCAATTGTGGTTTTGCCAGTTCATTGTTATATACTGTAGTTAAGATGAAAAGTTGGTCTGTGACTTAAGGATGACAAATTACCCTTAGCCAAGGGAAGTTGACATCATTAACATCTGCTTAACACAGTGAGGATGCACTACCTGTTTCAAATGCGTACAGGTTCTGCAGGTTTCTCAGTTGATAGGGGAGTGTAAAGTTAGTACACGCACTGACTGTCGCCATTAGGTCACATGATCTCTCGAGCCAAACAAAGGCTTTTCCACGCTACTATCTCCTGATGGACTCCTCATACAAATACCGGCAAGTGCACCCCACCCTCAGCCCACTGGCCCTCTTGAGGGTGTCTTAACATTGATGTACATATAGAGCTACATTTCCTTTTGTCGAAGTCCAAAAGCACAGCTCTGTGCATAGCTAATTGTGATTTTTGCAGTCCCATTGAGTCTCTTCTTTTTTTTTTCCTCTTTGGAATAGGAGATTAAGAGATTTCATCCTATTGCAGTAGATGTTGCTTATATGGACTAGTGTTAATTGCTTGGTTTGTTCATTCTTTTATTGCACATAGAGAATTAGCACAATTAGCAGTCAAGTTTAACAAGGGGATATAAGTGTTTCTGGGACACGCTATTTAGTTCACTTTGCTTTTCCTTGTTACATAAACTTCCTTTGAAAAGGACAGCAGCACTCCCTTAAGACATCCATCCGATGATAACAAAGAAAGGGTGTGTGTACATATACTGTTGATCTGTGGGCCAGATAACATACAAAACATACAAAGAACGGTCCAGTAAAGAGACTGTAGTTAAAGCAAATCTTAGGTCAGCTGATTCCAGCTCCTTGAAAGGAATAGGTACATAATTCAGTGAGGTTTTTTTGGTCTCATGGTGATGACGGGTGTCACTTTATGCCTCTAAACCTCCCCTACTCTTAAATGCAGGCTGAAAACAGCTCTTGCTCAAGGGTGAGTGAGCTGTAAAGGCTTCATGTACTAAGCTGAATACCTTAGCGGTGCCAGTAAGGCTGGAGTTCAGATAAGACAGGCCACATCCTCAGGGATTTCTAGATTTTCACACAACTTCCAGTTAGACACTGTAGTAGTGACGCATATTGCATTGCATTTTCCCACAACATTGTCAGTGAAGTTTCAGTAGTTTTATTTTCCTTGCTGTCATGTCTTGCATAGAGTTAGCAATGAGGAGAAACAGGAATTGCTCTCACAATAAGGGAAACAAGGGTTTGGTGCTCCTTCCAGAATGCTTTTTTTCTGAGTCAAACATCAATGTGTTTTTTTTTTTTTAAAGAGGTTTTGAAATTTGCAGGCATTGTGAAATTGCTAAGAGTGCCTCTTTTGTATGGTTCTTTTTAAGTTCCTGTTTTGTGGAGAAGTATGAATGCAGTTCAGTAAACCTAACATAGAAGGAACCCCTTCTCTAATCATTAACTTACCCAAAGGAGAGTCACATTATATTGAGATATTGTCCTGTGCTGGCATGCTGTTATGTTATTCACTTGTGACAAAGATCTATACATCCTCATGCAGTCTGCTGCTGATCTGCAGGGCAAGATGTTTCTTCCTGGAGCAGAAATGAGGTTGCAGTTGATTCATTAATATGTTTTTGAAAATCGTCTTAAGCTAACCTAATTTCCTGTATGATTTATCAGCTTTTAAAGGGATAGTTTACCCAAAAATGAAAATTAGCCCATGATTTACTCTTCCAAGCTGTATAATGGCAGTGAATGGTGCCCCTGTTTTTGAAGCCGAAAAACTGCATCCATCCATCATAAAACTAATCCACATGACTCTGGGGTGTTAATAAGGGCCTTCTGAAGTGAAAAGATGCGTTAGTGTAAGAAAAATATAGATTTAAAAAAAATGTATAAACTGTAATCTCCAGCTTCCGGTCGCTCAAGCAGGCGCGTTCACGACAAGGCGTTCGAATGTATGACGTAGGCGTAGCGGAAGGCGCAACGTAAGCTCCGGGGAGAAGCGTGTAGTCTCGCGAGAGTAAGCTCCGGGGAGAAGAGTGTAGTCTCGCGAGAGTAAGCTCCGGGGACAAGAGTGTAGTCTCGCGAGAGTAAGCTCCGGGGACAAGAGTGTAGTCTGCCGAGAACCAAGTTTTGTTTACAGCACAGGGAAACCACGTGAACTTCATCTGTAGTTTGTGCCGCCACCGTTGCAGCGTCCTCCATCTCGCGGAGTTCCTGGTCGGTATACTCTGGTTCAAACAAATATGGCTGGGCAAAAAACTCATTCTCGTCTTGCCTTATATGGAAATCCTCTGACATCTTTGCTTTCTCCTCTGGGTTAGACTTTATTTCGATAGTCCACTTTAGACATTCTACTAACTATAAGTAACTTTATAACTACATGTCAACTATTGTCGTGAACGCGCCTGCTTGAGCGACCGGAAGCTGGAGATTACGGTTTATACATTTTTAAAAATCTATATTTTTCATACACTAACTCATCATTTCGCTTCAGAAGGCCCTTATTAACACCCCGGAGCCGTGTGGAGTAGTTTTAAGATGGATGGATGCACTTTTTTCGGCTTCAAAATCAGGGGCACCATTCACTGCCATTATACAGCTTGGAAGAGCCAGGACAATTTTAAATATAACTGCGATTGTGTTTGTCTGAAAGAGGAATGTCAGACACGCCTAAGATGCCCTGAGGGTGAGTAAATCATGGGCTAATTTTCATTTTTGGGTGAACTATCCCTTTAAGCACTCTCGCATTTCTTTCATGCATATCAATTATGTCTACAGAGCAGAGGAAGGGTGCACTCTGCAGAGATTTAGAACTTTTGTTTGACCATTATCTTGACTGTGTTAATCCTGTGTTTTCAGCAAGAGCCACACAGGCCCTGGAGCCCCCCTGTTGCCCCGACAGGTCCAGGTAGAGGTGCAGCTGAGGTGGATCAGGTGAGTTCCAAGCGGCCCAGAGATGACAGCTTCATGCCATTGGTCATTCCAGTCTCTGTACCAGTAAGGCAGACTGATTCCTCGTCCCCGGATCACGAGCAAGCCTCCCTCTCAGCTAGTTGGCCCTCACGGCCTTTGGGCATCCATGGCATAAGCTGCTCCGATTACAAGACTTCTGTGATTGTTACACGACGACGTTCACTGAGGAACTCTCTGTCTGAGAGCACGGGCCAGGTGAGTTCATAAACTGGCCAATCTTATCAAAACATTAAAGTTAAATGCCAAATATCTCTCTCTCTTTTTGCCTTCTGTTCTATTCCATCCCCCTCTGTTAAACCCTGGATTCCCCAATAATCCGCAAATTTCTGTTGACTCCCCCCACCTCCCCGTCTATTCTCTGCACCCTAATCCAACCTTCCCCTACCCCATTTCACTACCAGATTTATGAGATCTGACAACACTCACTAAGATCATCCAGATTGCATATGGTGTATGTATTTTAGAGGGGTTTCTGCACTACCCAGCTTGCCAACATCTGATCTCTTCTACAGAATGGTGGAGCAGAGAGCGGAAGTGAAGCTGACGGCAAATTGGCCAAAGCCAAACGACGGCCTCGTCCAGAACCGCTCTTTATACCTCCACCCAAACTTGGAACTTTTATTGCCCCACCGGTCTACTCCACTATCACACCTTACCAGAGTCACTTACGTTCACCTGTCCGATTGGTCGACAACCCCCTCAACATGCCGCCTTACACTCCCCCACCCATCCTCAGTCCAGTTCGAGAGGGTTCGGGTCTTTACTTTTCCACCTTCCTGTCGGCTGCCGCTGCAGCAGCAGCAAATAATCAGGGACTGCCCCCACCTGCCACTCCCAAATCTGCCACCCGCAGCCTCCTGCGCTCCAGTGAGTTCCTTGTACTATCTCTACAAAGTGCATTGATAAAATTCATTAAATTTTGACAACCAAATGCAACCTAAAATCTAAACTTAAGTACTGTTCCAAAACCTAGTAGGCTACCTTCTAAGGAAAATGAAGTAGAATGAGCTGCCTACTGTTTGTAACAGCTTAAAGTGCTGTAAGTAGGCACCTCATTAGGGTTTGGAACAGACTTAGTATACCTAAGATATATGTCCTAACAAGCCAGGATATATGTAATTAGACATAATTGATGTGCATATCATGAATAGGAGGACATTTAATAAGAAACACTGTTTACTTTGCATCTAAGTACAGTCTTTTTGTTTGTATATGTCCAGACAGCAGTGATATAACCCCTCCAGTTCTCTCTGCTATGAGTGAGGCTACACCTGTCAGCATTGAGCCGTAAGTACATACACTTATCAGATAACACCCCCACACATTACGCTTCAGAAATTTCTTTAATTATCTTATGCTTCTGTCCAAATGATAACTTCCTTTACTTGGTTAACATTGCCTCTTTTATTTTGCTGCTTGCTTACTAGATTTCATTCAGCCGACTGAAAGTCAGTTGTCTGAATAATTGATTGTTTCCTCACATTTTATGGTAGTTATTAGACAATACTCAATGGAGTAGCCCAGAAATCACTTTATTTTCGGTACAGTGCTGCAGCCATACACAGCTTAAATGTTGACAGTGTGAAAGCACAACGTGAGCCTGCTGTTGAAGATTTGCTGCTGTTTTGTTTACACACTGCTAATGCATGTGGTGTAAACAGGCCTTACCGTGCTGTTATATGTGACCCTGGACCACAAAAGTGGTCTTAAGTGTAAATTTTTCGAAATTGAGATTTATACATCATCTAAAAGCTGAATAAATAAGCTTTTCATTGATGTATGGTTTGTTATGATAGAACAATATTTGGCCGAGATACAACTTTTTGAATATCTGGAATCTGAGGGTGCTAAGAAATCAAAATATTGAGAAAATCACCTTTAAAGTTGTCCAAATGAAGTCCTTAGCAATGCATATTACTAATCAAAAATTAAGTTTTGATATATTTACGGTAGGAAATTTACAAAATATCTTCATGGAACATGATCTTTACTTAATATCCTAATAATTTTTGCCATAAAAGTAAAATCTGTAATTTTGACCCATACAATGTATTTTTGGCTATTGCTACAAATATACCCCAGCGACTTAAGACTGGTTTTGTGGTCCAGGGTCACATATTGCTATTATTTGATTGTAAGTTGTAAACTGTAGACTGCAGATGCAAAATTCATGGTTATAGCTTGTATGTTAACAGTTAAGCTGGTTGGGGAGCTATTATGTCATGCATACATGGAGTATTTCAGAGCTATTTTCTTAAGAACAGAGTAGGTGGGGGATGGTGGCTGAACAGAGGGAATTATGGGATATCTTCTCTGACTGGTACCAGCTGGTTTATCTAATGGTCAGAACAGTGTTCGGTTGAAATTCTTTCTCTCTTACATACTCAGACACGCTCTCTATGAATGGCTGCAGATCTCTTCATTTTGGAGTTGGCCAATGCACTACGAAAGCACATCCTGGAACAAAATAATAAAACACAATCTGTCTTGCCTTATCCCCAGACCTTGGCAGTCAGATACTGGAACATTTGGCTTTGAAAAACATGGGGTGTTAATTTTATGCAAATACCCATGGTCAAAATCGACTCTCATGAATCCTTGAGATGAGCAATAAATGAATTCAAACGGCAGTCTGAAACAACTTTGATAGTATTTGGTTCTGATTAGTGAACCAGACACCTTTAGAAACCTATAGAATTACCTGAAGTGGAATGCAATTGTTTTTAGGAATTTCTCATTACATAGACATGTTACAGTCGCAGCACTAAGTTGTGCCTCATGTTTTGCTTCCAGTACACTTTGAACCACAAATATTCCCCTTTAGCTAGCAGTGCTTGTGACCCCTGACCATGAAGCCTTCTGGAGATCTATCTTTGTAGTTTCTCAAAAAAATGTTCTTCAGGCTTTGCATGAACTTCATGTTAATGTTTCACTCAAATTGTTAAGCTAATAATAATAAAAAAGTGAGTAAAAGTGTTCAAATAAAAGTATTTGAAATTAGAAAAATGCAGAATAGAAACATTTTTGCTAGTGGTCTGATTTAGTTTGGATTTCTGCAGCAGCCTGTTTATATTCACTCTCTCTTGCAGTCGGATAAACATTGGATTGCGGTATCAGGCGGATGTCCCAGAGCTGAGAGAGCGCTCGGCAGCGCAGCACGACCTACACAAGGCTGAACTGTTGTGGGCGCCACTGGCCAATACTGAGCAACAGCAAAGAGGTATACAACTTACACAATACCACGTTAATTTCCATTTTTTTAATTCATTGAATTGAATGAAAGGAAGTTGCAGGAATATGTTCTGCAGGTTGCCTTATTTAAATTAAATCTGCATGACCATATGTTTAACTCCATGTCTTTCCTGGACCTTCTGTGTGTCCCTGCAGTGGATGACCTCATGCACCTGGCGTGCTCGAGTGCGTTGTGTGGAGGAGGGACCAATCAGGAACTGGCCATGCACTGCCTGTATGAATGCAAGGGTGACGTCATGGTGAGTGTTGAGCAGTAGCACACTGGCATATTTTAAGTGCACTTCCTGCTGCCTTGTGAACCAGTCAAAGCTGTTTACGCCCGACTGCACCTTTTCTTAAACTGCTGATTAATAAGAGCGATAGATGAAGGGTTTATCATATGAGTGGAATATATCTGAATTATTATTATTATTATTTTTTTGAGTCATCTAAGGATTTCTTGGTGACATCTGTGACAGGAAATATCAGTTTAGGGACTGTACTCATATTTGACTGAATTAAAAGGAAATTATGTGGAATTATGAATTGCAAAGCCTGAAAAGACAAAGTGTCCATGTGAGTAATGTGTGCAAAAGCAGTACACGCACTTGGAAAATTTAGTTTTTCTTTGAACAGCATTTTACCAGAGGCCATTCACATTCACATGCCAACATGCATATGACAAAGCTATTAATTTAAAGTTTCAAGGGGTCCAGGCTTTAAATTTACTTTCCAGTCAAAAAAAAAAATAGATTCACTTGATTATTGTGATTTATCTGAACAGCATATCGTGTAATTGAATCTGTTTTTAATCAGTTGGCAGCCATGGTTTATTTATTTATGATAACTGATTTGCAACTGCGGCCTGCTAATTGGTGACCCCTGTTTTATGAAAACACAAATGGTATGTGTTTTGATATGATTCTTTTCAACGTTCGCTCAGCTGAGCCAGCAGCTGCAACAACACAACAGCCAGCCGCTTACTGCTGAGCTGTCACACCGCCGCCATAGCAACCACCTGTCAATCACAGGCTCATATCCAGAACGACACACTGAAGATGGCTAAATCATGTGCGTTGTACTTCTGAGCCAAATCTCAATCATGCTTGAGTTACACAGCAAAATAATAAGCTAATTGTTGGTTTGTGGTTCGTATCACATGTGAACCACTTCTGCAGAACCTGAAAGTTAGCTCAACTCTCTTAGACGTTTGTGGTGTTGATTGAGTGTCAGTGATAAGAGAGATGCACTGACAACTGGTTTCAGGTTGTTGCTTTTAATAGTTTGATCTTGTTGCATCTATGGTTTTGTAATTGCAAGTTGCAAGACCTTTAGTTGTTTGTTGCTTTGTGTTTCATGCAAATCAATTATTTGTGTTAGCCATTATTACATGGTCTTGAAGCAGATATTTTGACAGATTAATAGGTATGTCAGACAGTAATGGGGTTCAGCAGCAAATTTAAATCCCGAACAGATTGGCCCTGCGATGAAATCTGTCATGTGTCATGAGTTATAACAGTGATTTTATTTTTTTTATTTTTTTCAGAAATAACTTTGAGTTTGAGTTATAACATTTTGTAAGAGCATGAGTATAAACACGAGTCTGTAAAAGCCAACTAGATGCGTTTTCTTGCTCAGTGTCATGACGTGTAATGTCTCTGACAAACTCTGTAGTCCATATGTTATTAATGGCCTTTTTCAGGACATGTACAAGTGCACATGCTTCAACATGTTGAACTTTGGTTGTCCAGATCATTAAAAGTTGAAAAAAGGCCATATATAAGAAAAAACTCAAGTTAGAGCTCGATGACCCAGAAAAGACTGTGGTGTCCTCGATTTATCGCACCCTGAGAGACTGTATGGTGGAGAAAGGCAGAGAGAACAAGCGGGTTTATCCAGCGACTTGCACAGCTGGGTTAAACGCCAAAAAACGTCAAAAGCCTTTTACACATGTTGTTAAGGATGTAGCATTGGTCTTGCAGAATTGCATCTCTCCTGCCCTCATTAATCTCTTCATATCAACTCTAGGGCATAACATGTCCTGACCTGTGTTTCTCTAACTTGTGACTATGTCTCTGCCGGTTTTGTTTCCTCAACCATGCTAATTTCACTTCATTCATTTTTCAGGGAGCCCTCACCCTTCTGTTGTTAAAAAACCCCATCTTTCCCAAAGCGCACCCTCTGGCTGACTACCACTACTCTGGTAAGTCCCCTCACTGTCAAGCACACTTTCCTTTTCTTTCACTCTTTTATTTTTATTATTTTTTTGGCCAAGGTGATGTGAGTTAATCCATACGGCATGCGGTACCCCATCACCCCCTGTGCTGGCATTCCAAACCATGCTCCGTGTCTCGGTTATAAACAAAAGCAGCTGAGTGGAGTACAGCGGAGGGGGGGTTCGACTGAGAGATTGCTGGGTGACTGAGTGGGTTGCTGGGTAGAGTACGGGAGGAAAGGAGGGGGAGTGTGTCTGTGGCATGTTGTTAAATCCTAGGAGAAGACAGCGGCATCATTATTTGTCTGGACATGTGTGTGCTGGCTGTTTGCCTCCTCTCTGTCCTTTGTGTGTGAATGTGTTTGTGTTAGCGGGTGGGGGTGCTCTATTAGAGGATAGGCTAAACGGACAGCAGCCTCTATCTGATTCTGTGCACCGCTTGTCTGTCCCACACAGGCTCTGACAGCTGGACGCCAGAGGAACGACGTTTCTTCAACAAAGGCATTTCTGCCTACAAGAAGGACTTTTTCATGGTCCAGAAACTGGTACGTACAGGTTTGAACAAAAGCCTAACAATGAGTGTCAATCCCCCACACAAATCAAATTGTGGCATGAAGAGAAAATGTCATATTTAGGGACATATATTATAGAGAGTTGGGTCCATTTGGCTTTCTACTACTTAGTAACCACCTAGACCATCGTAGCAGCACTTTAACAGCAAACTACAACACCCTAGCAAGCGCATAGCAATGCACTAAAACACTTAAAACATCCTAGCATTATCCTTACATCAACCTGTAACATCCTAGCAACACCTTCCAACTGGAAATTGGAACTAAATATGCTAGGAATTCCTTGGCAACCAAGCAGAAAATCCTAGCAATGCCTTAAAAACAAACAGAACACTCTAGCAACCACATAGCAATGCACTAAAACATTCTAGCAATGCACTAAAACATTCTAGCAATAGCAATAGCCTAACGTCTACCTGAAAAATCCTAGCCAGTGCTGGGTAGATTACTTACAAATTGTAATCCATTACTGATTCCAAATTACATGACAAAAATTGTAGTTAGTAGTATAATCCATTACATTACACATTTTAGGTAATATAATTAGACTACTTTCTGATTACCTTTGGATTACTTATCGAACTTGTTTTTTCTCATTGATTTAAATATGATAATCTTGTACCATATTTAGGGCTGTGCAATTAATCAGCAATGAATCGCCTGCGATTTTGAACAGGATTTTGTGTAGCTTGTCAGTTATCTACGGCTCTGTGTAGTAAATGCCGCTCCATCTGAAAGCACGTGCTGGAGATTTACTACTAATCACCAGAAGCGGCTTTACTGACGAGATTCGCATGAAAATCGCATTTGATTTTTTTGCCCAGCCCTAACCATATTGCTATAAAATAATATATATAAAAAATATATATATTCCATTTGTTGTTATTAACAACGTGTAATGCATTAAACATTACATTATATGAAGGTTTCCCAAACTAGAGTCTGTGAAGGAACTGAAAATTTATATAAATCATTTTAAAATAACAATCAAAATAAAATATCTCACAAAATTAAACATCCTGTCATCCTAGCAAACAAATAGAACACTCTAGCAACCAGTGAGAAAATTTTCAAACAGAGGTTCTAAAACACTCAGAACACCTTAGCAACGGCATAGCATCACCCTAGCAACCACCGCTGACAGCCTAGCATTATGATGGCAAGTTTTGCATGGGTTACAGTTCTAGTGAATTCTGATAATGCTGAATTGTGTTGACGTTTGACTTGAAGTTGAGCTCCAAGACAGTGGCTCAGTGTGTGGAGTTCTACTACACGTATAAGAAGCAGGTGAAGATCGGCAGGAACGGTACACTCATTTACGGAGAAGCAGAGCCACCAGAGACTAAACCCACAACAGAGGAGGAAGTGGACAACAAAGTGAGTTCCTGTGGCTTTTGTGTCTACATGATCCTGGGTGATTTAATGGCCTACAAACCAGTGGAGCATCAAAATGTTTGTTCTCCTTCAGAGTTCACAGAAGTTCGAATCACGGAAAGAAGACGAGGAGAGCAGGAAGTGGGAAGGGTCATGTGACGGGAAACAAGAAAACAGCCCAGGCAGGGTGACACAATCGCTACAGGCCACTGAAAATGTGAGTTGGGCGGGGGGTTGATTTGCATGAGGTTGCAAAAACACATGGTGTCTGTAGAAAATTATATCATATATATCCCGGTTCTGGCCTACTTGAAATAATAAGAAAACTGGCCTGCAATAGTCATGTGTACTTCAGCACTGTAGGCTATTTATAGCGCCATCTAATGGTATACCTCTTTACAAGCTTAAATGGTTTATCCAGTGCATAGTGCACTTAGTATAGCACACTCATTAGAGACCGTACTGCTGGAGTAACCTGCAGTTTACTTGCTGAAGCGCACAATGGTGAACTATTACCAGATCTCTTTCACTGCACCACCTCTTAGTTACCACAGTGGAAGTTCCCTTTGTCTAATATCTGTATGCATTCAGCTGTGGTTGCAGTAAGTAATCATTTGTTTCCTGTTAGGCTGCTGCCGTCTTGGTTTTAAGAAGTCAGGAGAACAGCGCTAGAGATCCGTCCACGTTGGGGGTCAGTCATCATCCTCCTCCACCACCACCACCATCTAAACACCGCTCCGACACCACAGGCCGGAAAAGCACTGGCAATACAGGAAAGGGACAAACAAACCAAGAGGGTGAATTCCCCTGCAAGAAGTGTGGCAGGTCAGTTTATTGGGATACACACTCAATTTATGCAATTTACTAATGATAATAGTGTAACACATTTTTTGTTTATTATTTACCTTATTTTATTTACTTAAGCTTGTCTTTTATTTATTTTAGTTTTCCCTTAATTTAAAATGTTTGCTTATTTATGTATTTATTTATTTACTTATTCATTCATTCATTCACTCATCAGTTTAACTATTTATTTATTTAAAGTTACCTTATTTTATTTAAATTGTACCTTACTTTATTAAAATTTACGTTTTATTAATTAATTTATTTAACCAATCATTCATATATTTTACATTTACCCTGTATTTGTTTATTTTTATTTATTTATTTATTTTAAATTTACCTTATTTTTTTTACCATAATTAATTCATTATTGTATTTATTTACGAATTTTATCCCTGTTGTTCTATGCCATTAAATTTATTAATGGCATAGTTTATTACCTTCTCCAAACTTTACAATGTGAACTACAGTGTTGGGGAGTAATTAACTAAAAGTTGTAACACTACTAACTTAACCACATTTTTCAGTATTGTGACGGTAGTTCACAACAGTGTAACAGTAACAAGTTAGTTTCTCCAACGAGTAGCATGTAGCTTGACAAAACATTTTAGTTTTCTTTGTTACATTGTATTGTGTGTCCAGCTTCACAGTCAAGCAAACTGAGGTAATAAATCAAAACACACTTACAAAGGCCTTTTTCACCTATGTAGCTTGGGAAAGATTCATTTCAGTGAATCTGTTCATTTAGATGGTTCCTGTAAATGAACCTGTTCAAAAATGATTCACAGATTCAGTTGCTGGACAGAAGCCCTTTAAGTTAAAGGTGGGGTAAGCGATTTCTGGTAGCCAATGTTGACATTTGAAATCACCAAAACAAACACGCCCCTACCCCAAAAGGGTCTCGCCCCTATTTTGATAGCTCCGCCCCACACATACGTACGCAACCCAGGCAACGATTAGTTCTGTGAAACAAAGCAAAACCAATGTTACACCGTGTCTACACCGGACGCGAGTGGCTCGGCGCGACAAAATACTATAGAACTCATTATAATCAGTAATGCTGTCTACACCATAGATATATGTATATACATATCTATGGTCTACACTGGTCTACGCAGCACAACATGACAAATCTCCCGACAGAAAACTGCTGCTGCGTTCTATTCATGACGTATTGACACAAATTTCAAATGATTTTCAACAGTCGCTTTGTCGCGTCCAGTGTACTAGACAGACTTTAGCTGTTGCGGCGCAGACACGGTGTTACTCACCTATCCAGAAGAAACAAAACAACCTCAGCGTCCGATCGCAGGCCTCCGCTCCTTGAGTTCTCTCCAGCGCTGGAAAGCTGGTCCGATATTTATACGGGTCCTACTTCTTGCCTTGTTGCCTTAAGCCTTCTTTTGTTCTGCAGACGTTTTCCTCTTTTGTTTTTTTATCCGCCATCTCTACCTTTCTGTCGCTCGGCACGCTAATGTGAGCACTAAACGCTCTCTCCTCCACATCATGAGTAGACACGCCCCTTACTGCTGATTGGCTACAAGTTTGTTTTGCTATTCGGCCCGAATCAGTTTTCTAAAGCGTTTTTGAAAAATCGCTTACCCCACCTTTAAATGCTGCTGTTCATCAGTTTTTAGTGATATAAATTAGGATTTTTTTACTTTGTACAAACATATTGTTTTTGTTCCAGATAAATACTTTATGAAAATAAAATAAATTGAGTTATATATGCTGAAGTTTCAAAAACTAGCTTTCTCAACACTGGTGAGTTGTGCATATCACTAGACGACATGCACTGGCAGTGTGGTCCTTTCATGCAGCTGATATATAGCTGCTCATAAAAAGACCAGGGGTCTTCCGAGGAATCAGTAAAGCTTGGCGGCTCTTAGGTGTTACATGCGTCAGGGATCAGTCTAGTAGTAAGCAGTAAAAAGGCAACATCTGATTTTGATTGGAGATTTTATCCATGGCAACAGTCGGCTTGTTAAAATCAACAGTCTCTTAGCAACCAAGTCCATGGAGATGTTGAGTGCCACATTCCGATCCGTACATATCAGCGTGTGTGTGTGATTTCAATACACACGTGTGCTCTTTTATCTTCTACTAAGAAGTACTGTGGCAGTATCTGGATTATCACCATATTCATATACCATGGTACTCTGAGGTCTTTTAGAATGCTATTGTATAATCAAGGAGCCAGTATTTATGGTGAGTTAATGTACAAATGAATTGTAAGTTCACAAAAAATTACTTGTATTTTTCCAAACTCGTATGACTTTCTTTTCTTAAACACGAAGACATGTATTCTAATATACCACAAAAACAACACTAAAGAAGTGGCTTGTGCTGTGTATTCTAAGTTGTCTGAAGTCATATTATAGCTTTCTATAAGAAACAAACCAAATTTGTCATTTCACTAAAATTTTTGACTGGCCCATGACTGTCCTTGGCAATTTCAAGAGAAAAGTAGCATGTTTGATTCATGAACAAATCATTATTTTGAGTCGAATCTGTTTTAAGATTTGGTTGATCCAGTTCACAAAACCCTTCTGAATAATGCGTTCACAAATCCGGCTGATTTCGTTCTCACGTTCAATCATTGATTTGTGTCTAATCATTGAATCTGCTTACCTGATTTGTGAACAAATCAATTCTTTTTAGTCAGATCCTTGCAGTGAATCAGTTGATCCAGTTTACAAAACCGGTTTGAGTGATTCATTCACGAGTCCGGCTAATCCGGTGCTCTTGGTGATCTGCATGTCTGATTTGTGAACAAATCATTCATTTTACTCAGCTTTTTGCAATGAATGTGTTTATCCAGAACCTGTCTATGTGTTGTATTCACAACTCTGACTAAACAGTTTCTTTAGTTCAGCTTACTGGCTCAGTGATCTGTGTGTCCAGTTTGTGAATGAATCATTCTTTTGTGTTAAATGCAATGAATCGGTTGAATCAGTTTAAATGATTTGCTCATGAAGCTGAGTCGGTGAGTTGAACCAGATATGTCAGTGGTCTACATGTTCATTGGATCAGTTAATATAGTCCACAAAATCTGATCTGGTTCTTAAGTTCAAATCACTGACCTAAAGATCTGAACACTGTGTTTTCACCAGGATCTTCTATAAAGTGAAGAGCCGCAGTGCTCACATGAAAAGTCACGCTGAGGCAGAGAAAAAAGCGGCTGCGCTCCGGCAGAGGGAGGCCGAGCAGCAGGCGGCAGCCGCCATGTTGGCCGCCCAGCAGAACGGAGCGATGGGGGATCAGAGCAGAACGAGGAGAGCCAGCAGCGATGACTCCTCAGAGGAAGAGGAGGATGCAGATGATGAAGACTGGCGCTAGCTAACAATCTCTTTCGTATGGCCAAGAAAAAAAACTATTTATTTTTAGTTTACCAGCCAACAAGACCCATCCCAAAAGAACAGTTTCAGGGACTGGCTCACTCCCGTAGAGTGTTTGTGTGAGTGCGTATGTGTGTTACGTGTATATGAGATGGACAAAGACGGAGACCAATGCTGTAGAAGCATTCAGGGGCTTAATGTTCAGACATAGGGCTATTGGGAGTGTAAGCCATCTCAGTGTGAATGTGTGCGTGTGTCTATAATATGCACTTTCGGACTCATCCAACACACACTGATCTGACCGCAGCACATCTATCCAGTGTCTGTGCACAGAACTCACTCACTGTTCTCCTGTGAAACAAACCATTATGGATTCAGTGCTGTGGACGTAGAGGGACACAGAAGCAAGTGTGTGTGTGTGTTTAGTCTTTTCCTCCTTTTTTCGAAATGAATACGACGGTATCTTTCTCTTCCACGTGACTGCCAAACGCTTGCACAACTGCGCTTGTACGCCTGGTCTTGATCTCCAGTGCTGTAATTTTAGCCTTTCTGTTTTGAGTATCGTAAAGGTAAAGTTCATCCGAAATGGAAAATTCTGTCGTTTTCTCACCCTCGTGACATTCTAAACCATTTTTTTTTTTTATTAACTTTTTCTTCAGAACACAAAATGAGATTTAGCAGAATGTTCATGCTGTTCTTTCTCAAGTGTTGCCTAAGGGCTTTCAATCTTTAAAAAGGACAAATATAGAACATCATAAAAGTGCACCAAAGAACTTTTACGCTATAATATTCCAAGTCTTATGAATAGATTTGTCTAAGAAACAGAAAGAAATCTCGACTCCTCTTGACAGTGTTATTTAAAACAAAAACTATAAAAAATCTTTTTCTTTCATTGATGAAGCTCAAATAAAGTTATATATTAGATGAAAAAATTTAATATTGTGTAAACAAAAATGACTAAAACTAAACCTGAAATTAAAGATAAATATATAACTAAATATAAATCTAAAAGCTAAATATAAATATATAAAAAATTAATAATGACAAAAATGTAACAAAATTACGAACACAAACTAAAATGTAAATGTAAACTGAAAATATAAAAACAAAAAGGTAATTCAAAATATTAATGAATACAATACTTACATAGTACTATAATATATTATACAATGGTATATTAATTATACTGAAATAACACCGCAGGGTACCAACTTTATGTATATGCACACATGGGTGGTATTTTTAATGAATAATGACTTAATTTTATATTTTTTTTAATCACAAATTTATCGTATGACATCAAAAGACTATATATACAGTGCACGAGTTGAATAGACATTTTATGGTGCTTTTTTTGAACTTTTTAGAGCTTGACAGCAGCCCTATTGGTACTATATACTTTAATTTCATGATCAGCCTGAACATTCTGCTTAACGTCTCCTTTTGGTGTTCGCCGTATAGAAAGTCTTACAGGTTTGGAAAACCATGAGAGTAAATGATGCTAGCATTTTTAATTTCGAATGAACTATTCCTTTAATTAAAACGGTGACCTCGCTGATGCCTTCGATGTTTTTGACACTTTCTATCTTTACGTGACAATCACTTTTACAAAGGTTCTTTTTATACTCTGCAGATTATAATGATTGTGCTTGATATAATCACTTATTGTTATTATCATTACTGTTACTATTAGCTTTGTACTGTTTTATTATGATTATGTTGTTTTTCGGGAGGAATTCTTTTTCTCATTTGACTTTGTTTTAGATATTTGCTACCTGTGTGCGAGTGAAGATTGCATATATTTGCTGAAAGCATGATTATAAAATCGCACTGTAAGTGCAATAGTGGGACTTTTGAGTTCCCTCCCACTCCACTTTTTTTATTCTTAGCATCTTTGAACAAAAGTATTAGATAATCAACTTATATTTTAGTGTGAGAACAAATGTGAGATGTGATGGTTGGTGAGTTTAAGGGCAGTTGCGAGCAGCTTGGGTTTCTAGCTCTCTAACGCTTAAGCACTTGGCTTTGTCTCCATGGCAACAAAGAGTCTTCTTTTAAAGGATAGGCACATGGGGGATTCACAGCCAACAGTAAAGGCTCCAGTTATTGCTAATAACACAGAATTCTTCTATGCAGCGCGTGAGTGTGTGAGCTCGTGTGCACGTGCGAATGCATGTGTGTTTGTGTTTATTTGCATGGGTGTGCATGCGTGGTTGCGTGTCGTTGATGCACCAATATTCAAAACTCTTTCAAACTCAAAGCCAAGTGAGAAAAAGAAGCTTCCTTGACTATTTAATGTCTTTTTTATTTAAAAAAAAAAAAATTTATATATATATTATATATAGACTTGTTCATACATGTGAAAAGACTGATTGGCTCTAATATGAAGATATGGGCATTTGTCGAAATGATTTAGCCAAGCTTTTTTTGTTATTGTTGTTGTTGAGATATGAATATTGAAATTTTTATTTGGGGAATGTCGTAAGGGTGCACCTCCGTTTCTGTCTTTCATTCAGCCAAGGGAAATTCTTCTGTAGAGGAATACAAAATATGAAAAAGGCTTCTAAAACTGTATGCACACTTTCTATGCTACTTTCATAGGGGCTTGTACACTAATGATGGCTGTGGAAAGAACTCTGAAGTGCTTTTAGTACAGTATAACTTACTGTGTTTCAGTTGTGTTTTTATCATGTGTTTTAGAGCAGGGGTGTCAAACTCAGTTCCTGGAGGGCCGGAGAACTGCAGAGTTTAGTTCCAACCCTGCTCCAACACTCCTCATACCATGTAGTTTTCAAATAAACCTGAAGGACTTGATTAGTTGTATCAGGTGCGTTTAATTAGGGTTGAATCTAAACTCTGCAGGGCTCCGGCCCTCCAGGAATCGAGTTTGACACCCCTGTTTTAGAGTAATAAATAAGGGAAAAAAACACAATAAACATGACAATATTTGTAACAGTATTTGGAGAGGACAAGTGTGTTTTAATTGGTCAAATGATGGCTAGAGGAACAAAAATAATTGTAATAATAAAAAAAAGTTCAAAACAATAATTTAATATTTATTCAGAATTTTTCATAAGTTGTCTATGGACCACACTGAATGTCCACACGGTGGCATTGTTGTCTACAGTATTTTTTACACAAGAAAAGCTACAGCGATCATGTGAAAATCTGCATGTGAGAAATCTTACGAACTTATATATATATATATATATATATATATATATATATATAATCATTGGTTCATTAAAAGAAATAAGCAAGGGTGATTCAAATGAGTTTTTATATAAATTTTACAAGTCAAATGATAGCTAGATTTTAATGATGGGTTTTTGTTGAATGAAAAAAACTATACAACAAAATGGCACAGATGTCTATTTACAACAAGAAACTGACATTGAAAACATCGAAATCGGCTCAAATCCAAGACACAAATTAATAAAGTGCATAAACATTCAAATAAACGGAGAAACAAATAAATAAAAGAAAAAAACAAATATAATAAAACAAACACGAGGGGGAAGCATTTCTACAACAAATTGCATAATACAAGAAAATGAATTTTTTTTTTGTAAAGGCTTTTGAGAAATGTTTTAATTAATTTCCGAATATAACAGAGGAGGGAATTAAGGAATCTACATTTTTGTATATACTACTTTACCAATATTACAATGTTAGTATAGTAATCAAATACAACGAAACGACGGTCAACTTTTATTTATTAATAAAAAAATTTTGCCTGCCATTGGGTGGCGCCAACATCTGCCAAATAATCCTCCATGTGCTCTTGGTTGTTTCTGTTTTTAGCATCCATGCAGGAAACTAATGTAATTTTGTCCAGGACTTTTAGATAAACAAAGCGAAGATTCATCTAGCTAAATATGTGCAAACAATTCAGAGTAACACTAACAAATATGTCATTTTACGCATTCAAATCCAAGGCTAGGCCTGCATTTCAGAGTTGTATTTAGCTATGCACGCATATGCAAACTGGCAGAACAAACTTTGCCTCCAAAACTAAACGATTTTTCCTGACAAAGAAATGTTGAGAGCATGTAAACGCCACCTGCACACCACTCATTTATTGACCCGAGCCACCAATCAATCACACATCTACCACATACTGTTTTTTGATGCAGTGATGAGAAAGGTCTCGAGGTGTGCTGACTGCTGCTGCGGTACAGTGATATTTCAGGGCTGTAGGTAAAGAACTGACTGATGTGTTTCAAAGTAAGCAGCAGGGGACTTTGGGGCAGACAGACGAGAACAGGAGGTGGTTTCGTTCACATTCTCACTCCCTTCTCCTCCTACTTGGAAGAGATGCAGAGATAAAATGTCCACCATAATCTCTGTAGAGAGAAGATTGTAGTTTTTTACAATCTTAGACAACATATGGAAGCGATCAGAGGGGATCAGTTTTGTCTTCTAGAAGGACACACAAAGGACTGAGTTTGCACTATCTGTGTGTTTGGAGGAAATTCCACCGGGCTGTTTGTAACGGATGTGATAGGTTTGTTCATTCATCAATGGAAAGCCAGCGAATCATGAGCCCCATCGGTTCGGCCTGATGTCCCTCGGGGTGATGGGAGTACTACCAATACAGGAGAGATGTTTACAGGTTTGAGACTTAATGGCCCTGTGATTTACTGTAAAGCTGTGGAATCACGTTTGAAATGTATATGCAGGAAGAGCTGCGTTAAAAAACCCTGATACAGATTCACTTAACAGATGTTTGATGAATCTCCTGGGTGAATCTCAGGAAAATGTGTGTTCAGGTCACATTTCACCCAAAATCAAAAAGAAAAAGTAAAAACAATATTTATTAATATTTCAATATTAAGATTGATTGATTGATTTACAATTTTTTATTTTATTTTTGAAATAAAAATAATATTTTTTATTTATTTTATAGTAGTAATTCTCATTACTTACATTGCATATATTTTTTTTATAGAAATCAGATTATATTAACGTAAGTACAGCAAATACACAATGCTTTAAAATGCATTAATACAATGCATAAATAATATAATAATTATTATTATTTTCTTTTTCCAAGATCAATCAAAAGTAAAAACTCAATATAAAGGACATATAATAAGACTCTTCATTTTCACATATATCAAAATGCCTGTCCTCATATTCATAAATAAATATGTACAAAAAAATTCACCTTACTGTAATAAAAATTAGATTTTTCTTGCATGGCAGTAATGCAAAATGAGGGCGAAATTTTTGGTTTTATAATGTCACAGTATAAAACAATATAAAAACATATAAAAAAAAAAAAACCTCACTGGTCCTACAAATATGCTTTATTTACTGTAAGTAAATACAATTTACTTACATTGTCTTATTTTTGACACGTTTATAAGATTCCTCCACCTTTGACCAGAAAATATCATGTTCACTATTGCTATTAAAATGAAGCTATGCAATGATACACATGCAACATAATAATATACACTGAGTGATAATCAGTTGTGTGCATGTGTGTGTGTGTGGACTCTTCATTTTCACATATATCAAAATGCCTGTCCTCATATTCATAAATAAATATGTACAAAAAAATTCACCTTACTGTAATAAAAATTAGATTTTTCTTGAATGGCAGTAATGCAAAATGAGGGCGAAATTTTTGGTTTTATAATGTCACAGTATAAAACAATATAAAAACATATAAATAAAAAAAAACCTCACTGGTCCTACAAATATGCTTTATTTACTGTAAGTAAATACAATTTACTTACATTGTCTTATTTTTGACACGTTTATAAGATTCCTCCACCTTTGACCAGAAAATATCATGTTCACTATTGCTATTAAAATGAAGCTATGCAATGATACACATGCAACATAATAATATACACTGAGTGATAATCAGTTGTGTGCATGTGTGTGTGTGTGTGTGCACATTTTGTGGCCACAGAGTAACCTCTGTTAGTACTTAACTTAACAGACACATTGCATCTTGGGAGGAAAATCTCAGAAGGTAGTGAACCAGAGGCAAAGACTTACAGTTAATTCCCATTTATATTTACAACTAGCCCCATAATTATAGTGTAATCTGCACCGGATACCTTCATGTTTTATCACCTTCTTAATAGAAGGACTGTGTAAAAGACAATGGGAGGCCTGCAGTGGAGGAGTTCTGACTTTCTCTGCTGTCTTCAGAATAACATACTAAAATGCTCATAGTAAAGAGTTTCCTTTATAGTATACATATTGTGCATGAGAGTTCTCTATATAGATAACCCAAACTGTGTAGCATACACCACTGTATCCCACAATGCAATGCACTTGAATTGATCTTTTCCAGTCTAATGGAGCATTTTCATGGACTGTGATGATGTGTTTCCTCAGTTAGTAACATAAGACAAAGCAAAGTTTTTTTATATTTTCATTTTTAAAAACTATAATGTACCTTTATAACACTGCGCTTTGTGTTTTATTACCTTGGCATTAAACTACAGAAAACTAGCTAATGCATTGTATGTGTGTTTTAATACATACAGTGGGTACGGAAAGTATTCAGACCCCCTTAAATTTTTCACTCTTTGTTATATTGCAGCCATTTGCTAAAATCATTTAAGTTAATTTTTTTCCCTCATTAATGTACACACAGCACACCATATTGAAAGATTTTTCAGTTTTTCTTTTTTAATAAATCTGCAAAGATGTCAACAATTCTGTGTTTTTCTGTCAATATGGGGTGCTGTGTGTACATTAATGAGGAAAAAAAATTAACTTAAATGATTTTAGCAAATGGCTGCAATATAACAAAGAGTGAAAAATTTAAGGGGGTCTGAATACTTTCCGTACCCACTGTATAGTGACAGGAAATTTGATATATTTCTCTCTTCTGACCAACATAATCAATTGTAAAGTCAACTCTATTTTAGACTTTTTTTCTCTCTCTCTTGCTATTGGGGCAAATGAAAATGCAAAACTGATATCTGTTGTAGTTTCCGTTCACCACTATATACGTTTACCAACTATCTCCACTGAAATGTGAAAAGAGTCCATGACAACCACAATTTTTAGCAGCTCTTTTCACTTATTATTTACCAAACTCCCAAAATTAAGATATTTTTAAACAAAATTGAATTAAAAATGCAGAAAATCTTAAACAACAATGCTCTAGTTTGTAACAGCCAAATGTATTAGTATTTACATAGTATTTTCTTAAATTATATTTATACCTTTATTTAAATCTGAAATTTTGATTTAATATTAATCAAACATATTTATTTTCCTAAAGAGAAAAATATTTTTCTTTGTATTAATGTTATTTATTATACAGACCATCTATGCTTTAATATATTTTTTTCTTTTGACATAAACCAAAATATTACTTCCCTGTAGGTCATGGGGTTGAATCCCAGGGAAAGCAATAACTGAACTATAAAATGTAACTGTGTAAAAAAAAATCATAAATGTAAATGTAGGGTCAATATAACAAAATGTTGGGTTTAAGATAAAATTAAAAACATTTGTTTAATTTAGTTTACATATATAAAGACAACTTTGAAAGTTGTTAATATTTATTGTGTTATGTAGTATATTTTGTTATGTACTAAAAATGATTAAAAGCCACAATAATTTGCAGTATGTGTTCTGTTACATTTCTTAAATTCTGTTAAATACTATTTAAACAAACTGTTTTTTTTTTACATTTTTCTATGGCAAGTGTTATTTACTTTTTGACAAACTGAATAAATCACACAGTTGTTTCACTTTATTCCAGTTCATATTGTGGAATAATACACACTGTTTTACTTAAGCTACTATTTTGCCAAGCACTGCATGTCTGTTATCACATCCGGCCTCTGGGATTTAGCAGGAAGCCGCCCTGTTCGCTAATCAACACAGTAACAGAGACAGATGTGCAGCCGCTCACACCTCGCAGGTGTCTTCCCGTCTCTCACTCCACTCTTATTAGCACAGACTTACTCATTAAACATGATGAGAAATGTGCTGCTCATCACAGCAGATTGCTTCCAGCCTTGCTCTGCCGTTTGTGAGGGCAAAACAGTGAGTGACTGAGGGTGGATAGGATGAGATGGGAAAATTTAATTCAACAAATATTATGTACTGGCAAAAGAGATGAGGACCTGATTCAACGTCAAACCACAGCTTCTCCCTCATGTCACATTCTGGCAGGGCTGTTTGCTGTGAACAGAACACTGTTGCACTTTCTCGGACAAATTGATGCGCTTGAAAGATTTATTTGGAGAAACTTTTTGGAAAATTCATTCCATGTTTAATGAAGTTCTGATGCTTTTGTTACAGCTTCTTGGAGCTTCTTGGATGATTAAGATTTAGCTGCATAACCTAATTCTCGTGATTCCTACATTTTTTTTTTTTACTTTCTTCATATCTCTTATACTTTTTAATTAGTTATGCTAACATCATTGCCATTACTCACACAAATATTAAACTTTGACATGATACTTCACTCATGCACTTTGTTGAAGAGAGATGTGTTATTATTTTTTACAATTAATCAGATTTGTGATTTTTTGCTCATGGATGATAAAACAAGTCAAAAGTTCCATATATGTGACCATGGACCACAAAACCAGTCATAAGGGTCAATTTTTCAAAATTGAGATTTATCCATCACCTGAAATATGAATAAATAAGCTTTCCATTGATGTATGGTTTGTTAGGATAGGACAATATTTGGCTGAGATACAACTATTTGAAAATCTGGAATCTGAGGGTGCAAAAAAAAAAACAAATATTGAGAAAATTGCCTTTAAAGTTATCCAAATTAAGTTCGTAGCAATGCATATTACTAATCAGAAATTAAGTTTTAATATATTTACAATAGGAAATGTACAAAATATCTTCATGGAACATGATGTTTACTTAATATCCTAATGATTTTTGGCATAAAAGAAAAATCGATCATTTTGACCCATACAATGTTTTTTTTGGCTATTGCTACAAATATACCCAAGAATACCCAAAAGACTGGTTTTGTGGTCCAGGGTCACATATTTACATGAGCTATAAGGACATGAGCCATAAAAAGAGACCAAAATATCAATGACGCTTTTAAGTGGATTCGTTTGACTTGGGCCACCTAACAACTGCTTACACACATGCTAACACCCACTCGGAACACCTTAGCAACCACATAGCAATGTGGTAACAGCACTCAGAACTCCTTAGCAACCAGATACAGTATAGCTGTCAAACAAGATTCCCCAGGGAAACTGCATACAGTTCCGTCATTCGTCCGTACATGTGTACGCCATAAAATAAAGAAAACACTACGTTACTACAGCACGTGTATGTTCTGTGAAAGTTTTAGTAGCTTAAAGACATATTTTTCATATTTCTTCATGTGATAAGAGTCAAGTCAAGTCACCTTTATTTGTATGCTTTATACAATACAGATTGTGTCAAAGCAGCTTTACAGTGGCAAACAGGAAAATAGTTGGTCAATAATGCAAGAGGGCAATAACAAACAGTCTTTTTTTTTTTCAAGTTAAAATCAGTTCAGTGATGATTCAGAGATGTCATCATCCAGTTCAGTTCTCTTCCAATAGGCCTAGTATCTGTAAGTCAACAATGTTGCCAGAAATTGTGTCCCCAACTAAGCAAGCCAAAAGCGACAGTGGCAAGGAACCAAAACTCCATCGGTGACAGACAGTGTTGGGGAAAGTTACTTTTAAAAGTAATGCATTACAATATTGCGTTACTCCCTAATAAAGTAACTAATTGCATTACTTAGTTACTTTTTATGGAAGGTAATGTGTTACGGTACTTTTGTGTTACTTTTTCTCATCTGGGCTGGGCTCATTTTTCTGTTTTCAGCAATAAAAAAAGGAAGCACAAATGTTATGTTTATCGAAAAGTCATTTTTGCTTATTATTGTGGTTAAATTGGATCATAGAAGGTCAGCAGCAAAGACACTGGTTAATCAAATGAGATTAAATACATAAAGGATATTTGTGTTATTTAACATTTTCATTATTGCAGGTTTGCGTCATATTCTGAGCTTGCATTTCACTGTTTTTATTGATTTCGAGGAATACTGAATCTGTTTTTGTGCAAGTGAGAAGAGTAAATGCATGTTCACATTTAGTCTAGAACTACAGTAGCATCATGTTCACACAGCGCACACAACGTCTCTGCACTCACTCCTGATTTCTCTCAACATGAGGACAGGAGAGCTGTCTCAATACATGGGAAAACAAAGTAACTGGCGTTACTTATTTGAAAAAGTAACTCAGATATTTCCTTGTAAATTAAAAAGTAATGCGTTACTTTACCAGTTACTTGAAAAAAGTAATCTGATTACGTAACTATCGTTACTTGTAATGCGTAATCCGAAGACCAACTCACCTTATTACCAATACAATGTTCTGCTGCAAGTAACTTAAAGTTTTATGCTTCAAGTTGTGCTACAAATCTTTTTAGACTGTTTAAGGGAGACAGTACAGCAGGTTTCTTATGTTCTTACATGTAAAAAAAACACTGTAACTGAAAAGACATTTGTAGGAAAAAGCTTTGTCAAAACGTCCATTTGAGCAGGTTGTGCAGTGGTAAAAATGTCATTTTTTAAAATAGAGCGGATAAGCTGGAATGTGCTGGAAATGGTAATGTACTTCTACCATGCAGTTGGCTACAAACGTTATATGAATTCTGCAACTCAATGACTCGGAGCATCTTAGAAACACATAAAACTACTGTGTTATTCTTGGGCAAATGTAACAATCTCCTTTGGTCCATAGCATTATATTGCTTGCCCATTTAACGTCAGCGGGAACTTGACAAATATCCTGTCATAAAACAGTTGAAGGAAAGTGTACTGCCGTTGCAACCCTGGTGAGTGAAGAAAGCGAAAGATTGATACCCTTTACCATTTTAAACAAAGAGGTCAAGGCCATGCAAATGTAGATCGCTTGGCAGTTTCTGTATTTGAGTATGTTTACTCATCACTGGCGAAAGATCCACAGATGTTTCAGTTCTGTTATTATTACACCTGAAAATGACAAACAGCCTTGATTCAGTCAGAAATATCCTTTCTGTGTGAGAAGGTTGCAAGCGTGGGGGGGTGGAAGCCGCACAGCTGCGTGATCTCAATTATATTGCTATAAAAATAGCCGCATTTCGAAACATATCAATATATTGCGTTACTCCCTAATAAAGTAACTAATTGCATTACTTAGTTACTTTTTATGGAAGGTAATGTGTTACGGTACTTTTGTGTTACTTTTTCTCATCTGGGCTGGGCTCATTTTTCTGTTTTCAGCAATAAAAAAAGGAAGCACAAATGTTATGTTTATCGAAAAGTCATTTTTGCTTATTATTGTGGTTAAATTGGATCATAGAAGGTCAGCAGCAAAGACACTGGTTAATCAAATGAGATTAAATACATAAAGGATATTTGTGTTATTTAACATTTTCATTATTGCAGGTTTGCGTCATATTCTGAGCTTGCATTTCACTGTTTTTATTGATTTCGAGGAATACTGAATCTGTTTTTGTGCAAGTGAGAAGAGTAAATGCATGTTCACATTTAGTCTAGAACTACAGTAGCATCATGTTCACACAGCGCACACAACGTCTCTGCACTCACTCCTGATTTCTCTCAACATGAGGACAGGAGAGATGTCTCAATACATGGGAAAACAAAGTAACTGGCGTTACTTATTTGAAAAAGTAACTCAGATATTTCCTTGTAAATTAAAAAGTAATGCGTTACTTTACCAGTTACTTGAAAAAAGTAATCTGATTACGTAACTATCGTTACTTGTAATGCGTAATCCGAAGACCAACTCACCTTATTACCAATACAATGTTCTGCTGCAAGTAACTTAAAGTTTTATGCTTCAAGTTGTGCTACAAATCTTTTTAGACTGTTTAAGGGAGACAGTACAGCAGGTTTCTTATGTTCTTACATGTAAAAAAAACACTGTAACTGAAAAGACATTTGTAGGAAAAAGCTTTGTCAAAACGTCCATTTGAGCAGGTTGTGCAGTGGTAAAAATGTCATTTTTTAAAATAGAGCGGATAAGCTGGAATGTGCTGGAAATGGTAATGTACTTCTACCATGCAGTTGGCTACAAACGTTATATGAATTCTGCAACTCAATGACTCGGAGCATCTTAGAAACACATAAAACTACTGTGTTATTCTTGGGCAAATGTAACAATCTCCTTTGGTCCATAGCATTATATTGCTTGCCCATTTAACGTCAGCGGGAACTTGACAAATATCCTGTCATAAAACAGTTGAAGGAAAGTGTACTGCCGTTGCAACCCTGGTGAGTGAAGAAAGCGAAAGATTGATACCCTTTACCATTTTAAACAAAGAGGTCAAGGCCATGCAAATGTAGATCGCTTGGCAGTTTCTGTATTTGAGTATGTTTACTCATCACTGGCGAAAGATCCACAGATGTTTCAGTTCTGTTATTATTACACCTGAAAATGACAAACAGCCTTGATTCAGTCAGAAATATCCTTTCTGTGTGAGAAGGTTGCAAGCGTGGGGGGGTGGAAGCCGCACAGCTGCGTGATCTCAATTATATTGCTATAAAAATAGCCGCATTTCATCATGTGAGTGCTCAATACTTCTTTCTTTGAAAAATATTTTAAATAGCAAACCGGGGACCAACCCTTTCTGTCTGTCTCATTCTCTCATTGCAGATCACACCATGATAAAGGATCTTTGTTCAGGGGCAAATGTTAGAGACAGAGTCGGGCTGAGCGTTGGCCAAGTCACTGTTGGGTCTTGTTTGTGTCTGTTACCATAGCGACCCACTGTCCTCTGACCCGCCAGCAGACGTTCTATGTTGGATGGTGGGAAGAAGTTGAAGGGGTGTAGGCACACACATCAAACAGTCACAGAGTGGAAGTGGCACTCCCTTTTGAGTCAGTCACCTCGAAATGTATGTGGGTTTCATTCTGGTATGTTACCATATAAGGGTATTCTAAATAAACTCGCTTGAATCAATAGCTACCAATTAAAGGCAGAGTAAGCGATTTCACCAAAACAAACACGCCCCTACCCCAAAAGGGTATTGCCCCTATTTTGATAGCTCCGCCCCACATATACGTACGCAACCCAGGCAACCATTAGTTCTGTGAAACAAAGCAAAACCAATGTTACACCGTGTCTACGGACGTGAGCGGCGCGGCGCAACAAATCCCCGACAGAAAACTGCTGCCGGGTTCTATTATGACGTGCTGACACAAATTTCAAATGGTTTTCAACGGTCGTTTGATCGCGTAGTTTGTTTTGCTATTCGGGCCGAATCAGTTTTCTAAAGTGTTTAATCCCTCTGGCAGGTTGTTTCCTGGACTGCAGTGATTTGGATGTGGTTGTGCTCTGTGGCATTACTCTAAATGAACACTGCCTACTCATATCTGTTTCATGCTTCTGGAATCTGGAACCGTGCCAGTAATAATTAGCTTTTCAATATAAAGTTCAACATCTGTTGGCATCACCTTCTCTAAAAGTGGAAATTGCTCTGTTAAAGAGCCATTTTGTTTCTTTGTGGGGCACAGGGTGCAAAATTAACACTTGCCAAGTGCCAAAAAAAATCTACAGTTGACCAGTTACTAAAGCTTTTTTCTTCTCCACGTGGAATATTTTTCACATTGAAGCCCCATTCACACCGCCAGTAAAGTGATGCAATGGAGTTGTCGATTTCCAGCAACACAAGTGACATTGACTATTGGAGAAAGGATGTGTGTCTGAAATCGCATACTCTCTTGAGTAGGTACTCATTTTGAATAATTACTTACTTTGGGACTGCTAAAAATGTATGTTCTATGAATGTGTGCAGTATGAATGTAATCTGGACATACTACATTCGCCATGTTGTCATTGTCATGTGACCATACCAGCATCAGTTGCATCACTTCACTGCCATTCACAAATTCTCTCCCGTGGCTTCATGGGATAGTAAAGTGTCCATCATAGTAAGTCATCCAGGTACTTGTTTGCTTACTCTTTTATGAGTACTGTGAATTCAGACATACTTCTTTTGACACATACAGTTTTTCGCCTATATAATAGGGAAGTATGTGATTTCGGATGCAGCCAGGATGGAGGCGTGTCCACAACAAACTTGAAAAATACTTAACTTTAATCAAATTGCAGAGTGAAATTTGGGAGTGACAACCAATAGGGGTGAAGACTGTATCAGTGGAGCTCATGTGACCCATCTCGGTTATAGTCCACTTTAGACATTCTACTAAGTAACTTTGTGACTACATGCAACAAACTCATTAATTTTCAACTACATGTCAACTAGCTCTAATTAGATATTAGATATTAAGCAGACAGCCTATTAATATTCTAATGACTGGTAGTTGACATGTAGTTGCTAAATTACTTTTAGTTAGTAGGATGTCAAAATTGGACTATCAAAAGAAAGTGTTACCACCGTCCTGATTGCAGGCAAAACAGAACAGAGAATTTATGGATCAACTTCACTGTTCTATATGATTTTTCTGTAAGCACATATACATTGATATAAAAAATGATGCATGGAAATGAAACTGTCGGCAGTCTCAGTGAGTTTAATTCATATTGATAGCTCTTGTTGATTATATGATGCAATAAGCAGTTAAGCACTGATATAGTTCATATTAAAACAAGTTTCCTCTGCATAGTGTTCATTATTACACACAAAAGAAAACGAATTAACTGTCAAACCTGAATGACATTTTGTAATGTTTGGCAGTGTTTGCACATTTAAATTGTATTTTAATAGATTGTTCATCTGGTTAATGATTTATTGCAATAGCACTGCTGTAGTTTATAATATAATATACAACACTCTCCAACAGCAGAATTGTACTTCTTTAGCAACAAGAAAACAAATCCCTAATCAAATTAGAAGATTTCTTAGATTTAGCATCAATATACTCTGATTGCATTTTTTAAAGATTTGTCCAGACTTGCAGTCTACCAATAACCTTAGAGCAACAGCACTATGAATGCCCATGAGCGTTTTGAAGTATATAGACAAAAGGTTGGTGGTGTGAATGGGCCTTAAAGGGGTCATAGGATGCCCATTTTCCACAAGTTGATATGATTCTTTGGGGTCTTAATGAAAAGTCTGTAACATAGTTTGGTTAAAATTTCTCAATGGTAGTGTAAAAAACAATTTTTTTACCCTGTCAAAAACAGCTCTTTTCAGATCAAGCCGTTTTTGTAGCATTTTCCTTTAAATGTTAATGAGCTATGCTGACGTGCTGAAACGCTACTGTCAATCAACTATCGTGGGAGGGGCCTGTCTGTGTGATGTCACACAGACAGACATCTGAGAGCGGCTCGATTTGAGAAAGGGGAAAAAATTTAACCCGATTAAAAAAAAAACACTGGGTGGATTTTTATCATTATAGGGTGGTTGTGTAGTATCACTTTAAATTTGTAATAAATATTCATAAATAATACATATTTTGGCTAAGAAATGGCGTAGTGGGAAAAAGAGCCTAATTTAGCACATTTGACCAAGTTCCTAAATTCCAAAGATTTCCTCCAAAAAAGTCAATGCAGAAAATGGCTAAAAAGAAACGTTTATTTCCATCTGGGCCTGTTTATAACCTCATAGACAACTTGGAATCTAAAGGATCACTCATTAGCCTTTAAGTTGTTTTTATAAAGGAGTCAGAGGAATACAAAGTTAATCACACATGGGAAATTTAGCTGATTTGCAGCCATTATGTAGTTCGATTAAAGCCATGAGGAACTTTTAATGTCAACAAAGCTTAAGCTGAAGTCTCAAGTCTGGCAGATCGCCTCTGCAGTCCAGCATGCTGCAAGTCTTGTCCGATCACTGTGTTCTCCACTCAACGCAGATAAAGTCATGACAGCGAGAACATGGGTGGGTGTGGATGCTGCATGCAGGACAATCCCAAAGGAATTCATTCCTCCCTTCCCTTATAAAAGGGCCATAATGAAGTCTTTATATACAGTTCTCAGCAGAAAGATTTCTCCAAACAACCCTCATGATGAACATCGTAAAAGAAGTGGGAAGGGAAGACAAAGTCATGCGTGCTCGGGCGTCTCCAGTAGGGGAGGTGCTTTTTACTAGGGAGGATTTGGGCAAGCGTCTACATCTCATGGACGCCAAAGACTGTCTGAAAGCATGACCACTCTAAAAGATGTCAGATTTATGGCTCCGAGAGAAGATTCGTTTGAGCTTTTTGGCATGCAGAAACCAAAGGATGGACAAAGGGCAGATTAAAAGTTCCATCTGTGACGTAAATCTAAAAATGTGATGAGGTGTTAGCAAAGACCCCAGACACCAAGTAATGCCTCATCTTTTATCTAGTAAGCAGAGTGTTGAGGGTTAGCACATACACTACATTATTCCCATTGTTATGGACTACTGCGAGCTGCTATAATTGCTTACAACAGCTGTAATAAGAGTCATACTCATCCCAGCACAGGCAGTCAGTCATGTCACACTACGGTGGATGATACAGGAAGCTCTTTTGTTTAGTACTGGACTGTGAACACATGATCCAGATATGCTGGGAGAGTTGGATGCAGAATCAATGGTCCATGTGAGAAAGAACATTTTGAAAGGCCAAACAAGGCAGAAAGGAATTCACTAGAATGGGTTTGGGCTCTTGCAATTCTGCCAAGAAATAGTTTGGTCATCTGAGTCACACCTAAGACTAAGTAATTACTTAACTTCCCTCAGCCAACTACACAGAGGACACACTGATCTCTCTCTCTCGCTCTCTCTTAATGGCCTTTATCAAAACAAAGTGTCCTTGACTGGGTGTAAAATCTACAACAGAGATTTGTAATCTGCAGTTTATTTATTCTGCATAGCTTCTGTTTTTTCCCACCATAACATTGCAAAGAGCAAGTAAAAAAAAAAAAATAATAATGTTAACATTAATATTATTATTATGTAATATTTTATTTGAGCAATATTTTGTTTGAGCATCTCAACAGAGCAGCAACACTGAATATTGAACCAATGGAGTAAGTTTGGGGCGGGACTATCTGTTTGACTGACCAGTAGTAGAAGATTGGGGGAAGTTTTTGGGAAACATGTTTGAAACGGTCATTATATTTGCAGATCAGTTTGATGATGATAGAAATTACACACTGTACTTTTAAATCTGTTTATACGACAAGTATTGTAATTAAAGCAAACAAATCTCTTAAAAAAAACGAACCACAAAACGAACCGCACCTAATGGATGGCCAGTACCTTTGAATTATGATATACTTGTGCATATATATA
>NW_015631716.1:747739-750097 GCF_001515625.1 Sinocyclocheilus rhinocerous
ATATATATAATTAAAAGACATTACAAATAAAAACTCCCACTCTCTATTTGTGGTTATGGCAAAGCCAGAAAATTGTGTTATTTTGATTATGCCATTAACTAATCTCTATTTTATATCTTCATTGTGGAATTTGTTTTCTCTTTTCCATCTCTGAGGGACTGCAGTTGTTAGATTACTTCCATTCGAACATTAAATAAGACCAGCACCAGGCACACGAGGCAATTTTGCATGATGGAAAAGATACAGGTTTAGAGGAGCACTACAACAGCAAATGCAGAATGGGTCATAGTGTGAGATGCAGAATGAATACTGTAAATAACAGATAAAACTTTCAGTCAAATGCTAATTATGAACTTTACATACTGAGAAGATATGATATTCAAAAGTCAGTCTGAGAGAGTCTGAGAGAGACTAACTCCACTGCTTGATGATAGAAACCTGCCAAAAACTGCCCGGCATGTTTATATTGGCAAAGAATGTACAGTAAATAAGCAAAGAAGAAAAAAAGAGTAGTGGAATGGATGGTCAGTTAACTGAAAGGACAAAACCCAAACCCAGACTTTCAGTAAAGAGAGAGTCTCAGAGATGTTTGTGCATGAGTTAAGATCTGCTCAGAAACTTAAGAAATGTACAGATATAAATTTTTATTTTCCATACATACATATTTTCTCTGTAAATCTTTGCTTTCCTTAATGAATATGAGCCAAATAGTAAAGTTTTTTAAAGACACGTCTTATCTGGTTGCCTTCATGGTACTGAAAATATTTAAATAGTTTGGCTGAATACACAATGCAAATATAGGTTACTTTACAATGTAAAGCATTGACATTTTCATTTGCATTATTAGTCACTGCTGTACTGCCCCCGTATGCTATTTATGTTCTTATTGTTTCGTTTTTATATAATAATAATAATGTGAATTACACATTTATCGGCTGATATATATAATTTTTTGTTTTTCCAAGCAAATAGCTTTAGTCTAACCACCCAACGCCCAACACTGCAATTCTCCATTAAGTCTAAAATTCTTTATGCAAACTTTTTTTTCTATATATTTGTGTTTTATTGCTGCAAATGCTTGCCAGCACAAGTTGTGTTAGAGCTGTTTTGCAAATGATTCAAGCAGGAAATACGTTCACATGCATCAGTTGACAGCTCTCTTCCTGGTTATTCCCTCGTGCTGTTGCTTATTCAAACGAGTTTACATTATTTTAAACATCGAAGTATTTATAATAAGTTGTATAACAGCATAAGAGTGTACTTTGACTTTCTTTTCGTATTTTTCCTATTTATTAAAAGTAGCATGCATGTAAATATGAGTGTTTCACACGAGTCTTACCAAAGTAAACTTCCTTCTCGCACTTGGGGCATTTAGGCATGTTTGCGACGATTTAGTTCCTCGGAGGAGAAAGTCCTGTTTGAATAAAGTAGAGATGGAGAGCAGCAACGGTCCACCTGCACACAGCCACGCCTTTGGTTTGAGCCCATGCACTCTGCAGCCTTATTTATAGTACTGTGGAAATAGTTTGCACACGGAGAGAGAGAGAGAGAGCGAGAGAGCAAGAGCGCGGGTACACGAGAATGCGCTTTTCTTCATTATGTATGCTTATTTCCCGCGGTTTTTTCAATATTCTGTATTGATTTGGCTTTTAAATTAGTTCGCAGACAGATTTACAAACACTGGAGACTCATTGTTTGTGTGAATTATCAGGTTTGCACTGGATGCAGGTTGAGTTCTGCTTGTTTGAAAGGGATGGAAATATGATCCTGTACTCGGTACAAACCTTCATTTCATTTCAGTGGGATTGTTTTTCAGGAGACCATGCTGAATGACTCACTCAGATCAAATAGCCACATGATGACCTGGAACTTAGGTGGCCATCTGATGTCATCAAACAGTAAAGTGCCATGCCAAACATGCTGGTGTGGTCATCACGGCTTTGTGTTTGTAAAATTAGTTTTTTTTCCTTCATTTTTTTTTTCATACTCACAGAATATAGCAAGAGCAGTGTACCTGAACCCAAGCTGGTTTACTATTCACTCTTTCACGATTGTGAATATGAATCTGCTGCATTGCATACCTAGAGAACTGTCTGTGTCTGTGAGTGACTATTTGTGTGCGGACGTTGTAAATGTCTCTGTGTTGACGATTAGTAAACAGCATCAGTATTTGACAGATCAAACATTTCCTGTGAGTATAGGTGTGTCTCAGCCCAACCCCTGGATTGATAAATGCACTATGGTAACTGCTCAACATGTTTTCAAGTGCAGTGAAATACATCACTGATGTATGGATCTACACACACACACACACACACACACACACACACACACACACACAGATATAGATGTAATTCT
>NW_015631716.1:750228-750687 GCF_001515625.1 Sinocyclocheilus rhinocerous
ACACACACACACACACACACACACACAGATATTGATGTAATTTTATGGCCAGCAAGGTAATTTTTTAACAAGGTAATTTTTAATCACTGATATGACACAATTTTGTCTGGATCTAATAAGTGATTTACACACACACACACACACACACACACACACACACAATGACTTCACTACACCTGTTTTTTGATCAACATGTTTTGAGTTTCTAAATTTTTTTCTTATATGATGCAATGACATAATGATTCAAATGTCTTGATTTCATGATGAAGAAAAGTCTCATTAAAAGGATTACATTTTTAAATGAAAACCTTATTAATTAGACATAATATTTTATTGGTATTTCTACCATTGCCATAAAACAAGAAAATTATATCACTCTCATAAATTTGTGTCAAGGTCAATAAGTTAAACATGCACACACACACACACACACACACACACATACATATATATATATAT
>NW_015631716.1:752535-771157 GCF_001515625.1 Sinocyclocheilus rhinocerous
ACACACACACACACACACACACACAATGACTTCACTACACCTGTTTTTTGATCAACATGTTTTCAGTTTCTAAATTTTTTTCTTATATGATGCAATGCCATAATGATTCAAATGTCTTGATTTCATGATGAAGAAAAGTCTCATTAAAAGGATTACATTTTTAAAAGAAAACCTTATTAATTAGACATAATATTTTATTGGTATTTCTACCATTGCCATAAAACAAGAAAATTATATCACTCTCATAAATTTGTGTCAAGGTCAATAAGTTAAACATGCACACACACACACACACACACACACACATACATATATATAAAATTTATGATTAAATGAATGAATGATTAAATAATTTTTAATTAATAATGATTGTGATGAAAACAGATGCATAGAATTTACATAAAACTCTAATTTTTAAAATGTAAAAAAATAAAAATAAATTCAACATACACATGAAAAACAATGTGGTTACCGACTGTTGCTGTACATTGTATATGTTTGTGCACTGAATATATATATATATACTGTGTATATATATATACAGTGGGTACGGAAAGTATTCAGACCCCCTTAAGAATATGAATGATTCATGTGCCACATGTGTTCTGTATGTGGCTGCAACCCTCTCTCTGTCCTGTGTTTGATTTATCTTGACAGCTCTACCCACAGCTGATCCATCAGCAATCTCCTAACTCTATCATGCCACCCATGTTTACCCAGTCATGACAGGCCACAGTTTCGTCTCAGCAGACTCCAACTGCCAGCAAACAGTCCACCCACTGTTTCATCTCTAGCAGGGCATTGTAACTGCAGTCCTGCTCACTGGGCTCTTCCCCATGTAGACACTGTGAGGTTCACCAGCAAGGATTTTCCAATGATCTTCATTTCCTCCCTCTGTTGACAGCAGATCCAGCAATCCGTGCTGAGAGATAATTTTCCCCGCCAGTCTCTTCCAGCTCTATTATCATTGTCATGCTTACCATCACCAAAAGCATTCTCTGATCTGAGCACCCACGGTCCTCACATCCTCTTAACTGTTTGTTTTTAAACAACATGAAAGGGTAAATCTTTAAAGTTTGTAGATTGCCTAGACCTGCCTTAATAATGCTTTTTTCCAGTGTGAAGCTACTTTAAACCTGTTGCATGCCAAGTTACAAACTTGTATTTTAAAATAGCTCAGCTACAGTCAAATTACTTCTGAGGACGTAGTTAGCTACACTACCCAGATATGTGACATACTGTACAGGTGCATCTCAATAAATTAGAATGTTGTGGAAAAGTTCATTTGTATGCACCTGTATGTCTCCAAGATGTTTTTCAAGAGCTCTTCATCTGGAAAACATCTGTTGTGTACAAACATCTGATAAACATATTTAAAAAACAATTTTACATTTTAAAGACATTTTTTAAATGTCTTTTTAACATCTCATAGAAAAAGTCTTAGAGACAGATGAGCAAACGCTCAAAATATATACATCTTCCAGATGAAGACAATTGCATAAAATAGAAGTCTCTGAGATTTATGTGTGCTATCAGGATACAAACTCAAAAACCAGCACAAATAGCTAATCACATTGAAGGTATTTAACATCTATAAGCTAAACCTCATATGAGATAATTTATTATTGCATGGCTCTCTGGAATATTTGATTCTGAGTGGCGTCCATGGTGCCACTCATCCAGTTAGAAAGCATAGACTGTAAAAAAGTTGGACGACGCATCTCCAAATCCTTCCACTGTAGAAAACTGAAGCCAAAATGTCCCAGGTATGGCCGCTGTCATCTTGCACAGATGGCGTAATTTAGAGGCTGCGGTTGCACAGTAAGTAGTGATCATGAGCTGAAGCCGCTGTATCAAAGTCCCGCCCAAAATCCCGCAGACCCAATCGAGAAGCATGCAATCATTACACCATGCCACATTGTTTTAGCATTAAGTAACTAACTAAAAGCAAATGACTTTATTCAACAATTTCATTTCATCAAGCATTTCTCTGCTTGCAAACAAGGTGTCAGCAGCATCACACGCATGTGTGGTACTCTCGTGACCGCGTGTCGAAGACTGAGAAGAAATTGTTGAATAAAGTTGTTATTTTTGTTTTATTTCCACACAAAAAGTATTCTCGTACCTTCATAAAATTAAGGTTGAACCACTGATGTTACATGGCCTATTTTAACGATGTCCTTACCAACTTTCTGGACCTTGAACGTTTCAGTTGCATTGCTGTCTATGCAGGGTCAGAAAGCTTTCGGATTTCATTAAAAATATCAATTTGTGTTCTGAAGATGAACAAAGGTCTTACGGCTTTGGAACGACATGAGGGTGAGTAATTAATGACAGAATTTTCATTACTGGGGGAACTATCCCTTTAACTGTCCAAACAAACTGATTCACTTACATTAATCAGACTTTCCAAAGCTGCTTCAGTAAGAAATGACAGTTCAGGTAAGTGCGCTTAATTATTGCCTCAGTTCACTCGGCTGTACAGTTACAGTGAAGAAGCTTTAGAACAGCACCACTCATTGAAAAAAAAAAAGTTGCTAACCCTAGAACTGGAAAAGCTACTGTACATTATTTTGTAAAGTGCTGAGCTACAGCCAGGCTACTGAAAAATGTAGATATGTTTGTTGAGTTATTCTTTCAGTCAGTTACTCCGCAACACTGCATTTGTCAATGTAGCCTACGTCTCCGCGGGAGAACTATTGTAATTTGTCTGGTAGCAGATATTTGGCATTAGCAAACTGGCATTGCTCACAGATCATTACTCTGAAATGCCGCTCTTATAAATAAACTTAATTTCCTGTTGTTATTCTCTACAAAAGTACAGCATATTAGATTTTGTCATGATCGATCGTTTTGTAGTGTAGTCTAATAGGCTATTTGTGGGAGCCCATTGCTAGTGTGATAGATAAGGGTGTACAGAAATAAAAGGGAGGAGGCGTGAGTAGTGAAAATAAACACAGACGTCTGTGATTAGGTAAACAGGGTCTGTGGAATAACAATTTGTTGGACTGAACTCATCACTGCTGAAGACAGAGGGAAGGCTGGGAGGCAAAGTGTTCTTTTTGTGAGCTGAGAACAGACAAAATGTTACAGTATGTCATTGAGTCAAAGCTGAGGAAGAAACACACTCAGAGTCTACCGACCTTAAGGGCAATCCTTTTATTGGCCCTTACTGTTACATCACATGCACACATAACAATGATGATGTCAATCATCTCTGGAGGACATTGAGCATTGGGTGGGAGGAGATGTTGCTATGGTAACTCTGTTGTGGGTGAGTTTGTTCCCTTCTGATTGACAGCTGAAAGATGATTACCATGTCACTGAACACACCGTAAAATTTTAATGCAAAATCTTGATGTTGAAAAATAAAATTCACAGACATGTTACTAGATTTTACGTCACTTGTCTATTCATCAAAGGCTTACTGTACCAGCTGAAACACCATCTCATGTACAGTACAATGCTTTCAACAGTTACATGTCAATACAGTGAAAAAATGTTTATCTTGGAAAAGTATCAAAAGGTGAGAGCTGGTTCACACAGACACAGGATTGTTTAGCCCATGTGTAAGTAAAATGGCATTCCTCTTTGTAATGTAACATGTTTGTGTTTGAGCCCTAAAGTATATGTGTATTTAAGAAATTGTGGGAATAAAACAAGATTAAATTTGAACAAAACAAATATTCCACATTTGCAGACATAAATGATAATCTCAAACAATCTTCATTTTTGTTGTGGCACAATACTGAAAAGAATGCAACCTTATTTTATTAAGGTTATTATCTTATTCCTTATTTTCTCAAAAAGGAAAGGGGGTGAGAGTCAAAAAAAGTTGTTCCCTTAGGAACCGGCTGTTATTTATCATAGTTTACTTCCTGTGCCATGGTAACAAGAAATAAAACAGGATGAGCTTGCATGTGTTTGGAAGATTTTAACAGTGTTGCAAGCCGTTGCACTGGCAAGGCAATTGTATCATCCCATGTCAGCTGAGCTACAATACAAGCTAAACTCCTCTGTTTTTATTGCCAGACAAATATTTAAACATGGCATCAAGTTGGACAGCATAATGTATTTGTTTAGCCGACTGCCATTCGTTAACTAAATGGCAAGCATATGTTTCATTTTGAACATATGCTGAAACAAGAGAAAACTGACACCCTTGGTAGAAAAAAAAGAGAAAGGAAGGAACTGCACATTTCCTTGCACTTCTTGTAATTACAGTAAGATAATCATTTATCACAATCAGTGCATGCTTTTGCTGTGCATAGTTGTGCAGTAGTTTCACACATCCCTCTATTTACTACCACTAAAAGTTTATGGCACAGAGCTGTTCATGATTTGGCACCAGTTTGGCATTAAACTCCCATTTTTCTCCCAGTTTCACACTGTGGTGTAATTGGCATTTTCCAAGGTTGCTGTTGTCTGCGCTGATGATAATTTTTCCAGTATGGGCAAATGTTGAGAGAGCATGTCACATGAAGCTGAGAAGTGTCATATAATCACTGGCAGACAGACACCAGCTGGGTGAGAGGCGAGTCCTGCTGGCCTTCAGTAAGCATTAGTGCTCCACACAACGCTTGGGTGAATGTAACTGGGTCAGAACGTGTGCCTTTTGTGTCCCTTATCTACATATTATGTGTAGGAAAATGACATTAAATAGATGCTGCAAGTGTTTTGCTTTCTCTGTGTTAACGTTTAAAATAATGAACAAAAATCCAATCTTATTTTATTGTTGTTTTTGTCTTTAAGGATGTTTTTGGCCTGTCTTTAGTTCTGTCTTTAGTGTATTTAGATATATGCACTATAACAAAACAGGCTATATGGAAATAAAGGTTTTTCTTTTTATATGATTTGTTTTTAGATTTTAGCCTATATCTATTAAAAAGACATAGGCCTAGTTGTGGTCACAGATTATGAGTCAACGTCAACCCAACCCAATTCCAACCAATTTATGTTGCCGTTTCAAAGCGGGTCCCGCCTTCTGAATGTTTGCCGTAACGAACACATCCATCAGGTGCATCAAAATGCTAAATAGGCACACAATAACGTTACAGCTCCTAATGCAGGTGTGCCGTTGTCGTCGTCTGTTTTGGAGTGATTGCAATGTATTCTAAATGTAAAATTGTTCTGTCGATCAGCGTCATTTCTGGACAGACCATTTACCGCTTCATTACGAGTTTAAATGAAACGCGACACTTTGAATTTGCGCGTATAATAATGATAACATCACGTCTGGAGCTTACTAGCAAAATAGCTACAAAAGTAAAAGCAAAGGAGTTTGTATTTCAAAGTCAAAAAGCAAACACAGTAGAACATTTTTTAATGTTTCAAAAAAGGACCTCAGATGGGTGTATCTTCTAAACTGCAGGTGATTACATTACTCTAACACTTCATTTCAGTTTCAACTATAGAAATTATCTTCTTTTCTGCTTAGTAGTGATAGTTTCTTTCACTTCCACTTGATTTGTGTATATAGTGCATATTTAAGGTAACAATGCAATTCATAATATCATATTACTAATATTACTAATATGGCAATATCTGCAGTGAATATTAATTAAAGGGGAAATCCTGCCCATACACAGCTAGGGAAAAAATGATAAAAGCACTGATACTGAAGTGGTATTCAGGAACTGTGAATAAGTTACTGAACAAATTACTGCATAATAATAATAATAATAATAATAATAATAATAATCATCATCATCATCATCATCATCACAGCTATGATAACATCCTCAAAAAATAAAAAAGAGATTAGATAAAGTTAATATGTGCATACAGAAGGCTCTTGGTCAAAAGTTTGGACACAATACTATTTTTAATGTTTTTGAAGCCTGCATTTATTTGATCAAAAATGCAAAAAAAAAAAAAAACAGTAATATTCAGCAAGGATGCATTAAACTGATAAAAAGTGATAAAGACTTATATTGTTATAAAAGATTTCTTTTTTTTTTTTTTTTAATCATCAAAAATTCCTGGAAAAGTATCACAGGTTATAAAATAAATATAAAGCAGTACAACTGTTTCTAACATTGATAAACCAGCATATTAGAATAATTTCTGAAGGACCATGTGACACTGAAGACTGGAGTAACGGCTGATGAAAATTCAGCTTTGCATTACAGAAATAGATTATATTTTAAAGTATAGCAAAACAGAAAACCATTATTTTAAATTGTGATAATATTTCACAATATTACTGTTTTTTTTGTTTGTTTTTTTGATCAAACAAATGCAGGCTTGATGAACAGAAGAGACTTCTTTCAAAACCTTTAAAAATAGTAATGTGTCCAAACTTTTGACCGGTACTGTATAAGTAAAAATATACAACATTTAAAATGAAATTTGTATAAATAAAAAAGTTAGGAATCATATTTATTTCAAGTGCTTTTATTGGGAGTGGGGGTCTTCAACATGAATTTTGCCTGTACTGTTCCCTGCTGGTGGAATGACCTGCACAACTCGATCCGAGCAGCTTTTGCCATCTTCATGAAACGGCTGAAGACACATCTCTTCATTCTACACTTGACCTCTAACACTTGCACTCTCTATTCTATTTCTATTTTATCTACTTGTTTTATTTTGTTTATTTTAAAAAAACATGACCTTCTAACACTAGCGTTCTCTATTCTTTTTCTATTCTATCTACTTGTTTTCTTTTTATTTATTTAAAAAAAATAAGAACTTTACCCTCTTAACACTAGCTCTATCTATTCTATTTCTTTTCAGTCTACTTTTTATTCTTTTTTATTTATTCTTAATATATATATATATATATATGAAGAGTTCATTTGCAAAAACAGATAATTCCGTTTTTAACAATTCTCAGAAATCATATTTTTTCATTGTGTATTCCAATTAATCTCAATCAAATTGCAGTTAGGTTATTTTGATTAAGCTAAAAAACAAACAAACAGCTAACTAACACAATAAAACACAATAAAAACATGATAACATAATAAAAAACATGATTTTGGAAAAAAAAAAAAAAACGGAGTTATCTTCATATATATAAAAAAACTTGCTACGTGTGCTGCATTAGACTAACCGGGACTTGTCACAGCACTTATATATTCTTACTCTTTTGTTGGTTTGATTGCTTCTATTGTCTTCATTTTTAAGTCACTTTGCTCCTTTGAAATCACTTTATTATGTTTCATTATGTTAAAATGTGAACACTGTGCTTTTGTATAAACAACTGATAATTTAAAAGTAGATTTCATTTTTTAAGGTCTAAAACTGAAATATACTTTAAAATATCCCCACTCAAAGTCAAATTATGCAAGTTGTTGAAAGTAAAAAAAAAATCATGATAACCTAAATAAATGATTCAAATGTTACATATCAAGCACAACTGAGTACTGGACTCGTTTTAAATATTCATTGCAATCTAAGGGAAGCATGAAATTTGAACTCTGAATAAACTTGATAAGACTACAAAATGATGTTAATCTTTTGAAACATCTATTTGTGAATTTCAGCTATTGCAATCATCAGACAAACCGTCAGCTCCCTAAAGTGCCAAGTTTCCATGCACACTTTTCCAGTTTCTGTTTTCACTCACTTGATAGTCTAGAATCACTTTATTATGTTTTATTATGTTAAAATGTGAACACTGTGCTTTTGTATAAACAACTGATAATTTAAAAGTGGATTTCATTTTTTAAGGTCTAAAACTGAAATATACTTTAAAATATCCCCACTCAAAGTCAAATTATGCAAGTTGTTGAAAGTAAAAAAAAAATCATGATAACCTAAATAAATGATTCAAATGTTACATATCAAGCACAACTGAGTACTGGACTCGTTTTAAATATTCATTGCAATCTAAGGGAAGCATGAAATTTGAACTCTGAATAAACTTGATAAGACTACAAAATGATGTTAATCTTTTGAAACATCTATTTGTGAATTTCAGCTATTGCAATCATCAGACAAACCGTCAGCTCCCTAAAGTGCCAAGTTTCCATGCACACTTTTCCAGTTTCTGTTTTCACTCACTTGATAGTCTAGCAATAGGTAAATCAAAAGTAATCTGACTAACTTTACTTTGGCTCTAGTACTCTACAGCAGAGAAAATTACTCTCGTATGCCAAAAAGCACTAAATTATCAAGCAACTGGTTGAAAAGCCCTGTCTACTGAAGACAGAAATGTTACATGTTACAGGATTTCAGTGGCAGTTCAATAAGCCTCAGAGTGCATTTATTGCATGTTTTCCCTCACAAAAGGACCACAATCATCCACTCTACTGTGACACCGCCTTAACATTTATTCCTTGGCCATATAATCTACCATGAATCCATTGATACAAAATCAGACATAATATTTGGACAGACCACATATACACACGGTTTCCATTATGAGGCCACCAAGCCACACATGGCATAGATCAGTAACACAAATTACCAGGAATACAGGTTTATTGGTGTCTTGGTGAAGCTTTGAACTTGGGGATTTTCTTCACCATGTACTTGCAATAGATCTCCAAAGCTCCTACATTTCAGGGAGGCAGCTTCTATTTGTGTACTCTGGAGTCTTAATTAAATCAGTTTATCTGCACGGAAATGACTGTGGTTGCAATGGAGAGAGTATGGTGCCGGTTTCGTCATAATGGAGTAACAGGCTGAAGGAAAGCAGAACAGACAGGAAAGGACTGTACGGTAACCTGCCACTGTTTTATGGTATTCGTTCCCTAATCCATAACTTTTAAGGATTTAACACCTACCTGTACAATAAACCCGTAAGCAATAGAGTGAGAAAAGTATCCGCGCACTAAAGAAATACAGATTTCAGCTGAGTTAAGGACAGTAAAACTTTTGTTTCAAGCCAGTACTCTGGCGAGTCTCAGTGTGAACTAGAATGAATTAAAGTGGTTTTATACGGAAAATTTGCAATTTAGGAATCACAGACTGGCGGACAGCGGGAAAATGTCCTGTGGATCGGTATCCTGGAGAAGCGATCATGCTCTTCTACTGTATCTGGAGCTGCTCCATCATTGTGCTGCATCCACTGCAACCGAAGGGAAATGTTTAAGTCATTATGTTGGAGATGGTTTGATGTTGTTCTTCTCCAAAAGCTTCTTTGTGTTAAAATCATCTGTAAAATAAAATGGAGTGGTCCATATTTGGAGGGCGTAGTGGAAATCTTTATGCTGATAAGACCCTAAAAGATTTTGGCATATGTATCACGGATTGTAATATTATAGTGGTTAAGTAATCATTAATCATTAGGCTGGAGATCCTGTGGTCGCTCGTTTGTGATTACTGTTGTTCTTATAAAACTGGACCATTAAATATGGCATTACTGTGGAAACGGCTTGTAAATCTACGTCCTGAAATAAAGGACACTGGGAACAGGAATGAGAAACACATTAGATTTTGGACTGTGAATCTGTCCTTTCTCTGTCATTTTACCTTGTTGAATCCAGTGTGAAGTTGGCTACTCTGAAGTGTCTCTGATTATTAAAACAAACTGGCATTTTTGGCATTTTCAGTGACTCTTTCACCAGTTACTCCAGTAGGTGGCGACAAGTGACTGTCTTCATTCATTCATTCATTCAAAAACGTCAATTCATTCAGAGCAGAAACACGCAACTTATAATGACCTATTGAATCATTCACTCAACCGACTCAACCGTATATGAGTGAGTCAGAATCATTTACTCAACTGATTCGCTTAAATACTCTGATTCACACAGGAAGGAAACACCACTGCTGTGTATTGCTAGGAGACAGAAAGTTTAATTCTGCTGTGGCTTTGTAGCTATTTTTACAGGTTAGTTTATTATATAATTATAATTAATTGCCATTTAGCTGTTGCTGAATATCAGCATGACTTTGCACTGATTTTCACAACTGCACGACAGCGAGTGTGACATTGATTAAATATAACATTATTATAATATAACATCAATATTGCAAAATTGTAATATTGTAATATTCAACTAAAACAACACAGTGCCTGACTTACAGTAAAATTAACGACAGTATCCTTTTGATATTTAGCTAGTTGCAAAATATTTAATGCAGCTGCACTATTCACGGGTAGATGAAATGCTTGTTGCTGTCTACTAGAATGTTCTAAAAGTTGTTTCCGAATGTTTTGTCATGAATATGGTTTGTGCATATAGCATTGCAAATGTGATGGAGGCACTTTTTGAAAAAATCTGTCATTTGACAAGTTGAAAAACACTGTTACCACAGGGTGGATTACTTTCTACGACCAGCATCTCTGACTCACTGGAGAGCTGAATGGACTGACTGAGCCCTGATTGGGCACCGTTCCCTCTGCATGGCTTGAATCAATCGAGTGTGGTTCAATTTATGGTCCACATGTTTGGGCATCTTCTCATCTGGTTCTTTGTTGGCTGCTGTTTTTTGTTGCTAATCAAGCGCTAATCACATGCTAGCGTACTAATGGATCAGGAGAGCTTTTCTGAAGTCAACATTTTGAGGTCCCATTTGTGTTTTAAAATTAGAGTCAATGTTAAAAATACACCTCACTTTTCTTAGTGGCCCCTAGTTATTATTAGCCTAATCTTTCTCCAGGAGGAAATAAGGGGGGATTTTAGTTAACATGCCTGTTTCATCAAAGAAAAAAAAAATGAGAAGAAATATTCTGGAATGTTGAATGTCTGAGAACCTTCAGTCTCTATGGAAACCGTTGCTCAACACAAACAAATGCTGATTCGCTCGCCAGACGTGAAAAGAAAAGAAATGTTTTCCCAAAAGACAGAGTTGGACCAAAGGGTTCCTCTGGTGGGTTTATGTGGGAACACTTTCAGACCACTGAAGAATTCAGCCAAGTCAAAGAATAACAGAGCAGCTGCTTTATCTATCGCAGGACATTGGGCAGATTCCAGTCTGCCTGTCAACGTTTTTTTTTTTGGTGTAGCCTAGTTAGTCTCAACCTATTTATTGCTTCTACTGAACTGGACAAAGAAAAAAAAAACTAATAAAAGACTGATATTAGTTCATATTACTTAACATTACTTATGTCAAAACACGGTCAGTTTATGTTGTAAAATGGTGTGACTCCCCCAAAACTTAATGTTACTTACAGTATATTAAATACTTTCCGACTAATTTTTCCCACTTTTCCAAATTTCACGTTTTTTTAAAACACAAAATCAAAAGCATATGAAACATACATGACAAAAAGTGTTTGATTACATAGTTGTGTCAGTAGGTGGCGACAAGTGACAGTATTATAAACGTATTAATTCAAATCGCCAATTCATTCGGAGAACAAACACGTAACTTATGAATGACCTATTGAGTAATTTATTCAACCGATTCATTGAGGAACAAAACACATATATGAGTGAGTCATAGAATCATTTAGTCAACCGATACACTGATTCATTCAGAAAAGAAACTTGCTCTAAATGTGTTTAATTCTGCCGTGTTGTAGCTATTTTCTCTGAAGGAGCAACTGTGTATAAAATGTTACTCAATATTAATTTTTCATTTGTTAAACTGTTGCATTAATCAATATAACACTTGCTGTTTTGCTATTGCTTTGAATATCAGTATTACTTTGATTGCAGTGATTTTCATAACAACTGCACGACTGCGAGTGCGACATTGCTTAACGACATTAATATTGATTAAATGTAATATCTTTTTTGATATTTAGCCAGATGAAATATATATATATATATATATGAAGTCTATGGGACTGTAGGGTAAGCAATGTGTCTTGTTGTACCAACAGGGTGGTGCCTCTTTGGCTGCTGTACACTTCTTGGTTTTGGCCTTGATTGCTGGTTTGGCATAGATCATGTCTTCCCATGATTTTGAGGTTATCCTACAAAAGAAATATAGATGTTCACGGACTCCCGTTTGTCACTTTATTAGTGTGTCTAAGTCAGTGTGTCGAACATTTCATTGCGTAACTGAAAGGAACAGATGAAGAACATCAAACTAGAAGACTACAGGAATGGAAAAGAGTCTGGGTTGGATTATTGGTGGGAATGCAGCCCAGTTTAGATGCTGGGATGTGGAAGCAAACACATAACAGGAAGTTAGGAAAGGAGGAAGTTAAAATATGCTGGTTTTCTTCACCTGGATTGTTTTAATTTAAATCCTGGTAGAGCTGTCTATTATTACAGTTACCTTCATAGTCTTTGACGTGCTGTTTTCAACACAGATGCTTCAGAATGTCACTCACTGTCGTGTAGTTTGTCTTTAGCCTGTTCATCCATCTAATACTAGTCTTGCAAAGTCATACACATGGTGTCAGAAGGTTCGGTTGTTGTAGGTTTTGTTGAGTATGCTTCATTGGACCTTGAAGGCCAGTAAATGTCAGCATCTTTGTCTGCCTTGAAAACTATTTTTGTGTTTCATAATGCAGGACATATAATTAATTTTGCTCCACACATGCCATGAATACGGTACACTTTGATGTCCCACGACTTCTTTTAAATCATTAGAGATTTTGATATCATGTTTTTTTGTTGTTGTTGTGAGAAAAACACTTGTCCAGCTTCAGAGGTCCTGACCATATCCAACAATTAAAACCAATCCAAGTTAATTGAAAAAATGTATGCTTGTGGCGACGTTTCTGCAACACCAATATTACCTGCCTTATTGTGCTACCCAAGCTCATTGGAAATACATGCCTCTACTTACGTTTCTACCCCTTTTGAAATGGAATAAAAGATGTCTTGAGTTTTACTGCCTCTGGTGGTTATTTCAACTGGAAAATGCAGCAAGTATAGGTATGTTTTTTGAGTTTTGCAGAAACGTAGATAGAGGCACATATTTCCAATGAGCCTGGGTATTTTAAAAGCATACAGCATCATTATAGTAACAAATTATTGACATTCAATTAATTGTAGCAAAGTTATTTTTAATAACTCATTTGAATTCTCAGAAACATAATATTTAGCTGTGTCCCATATTTTGCATGCAACCATTTTACTTTTCTCCATTTACAAAGAATGTAACCTTCCATAAAATTGTGAGGAAATAACATCAGTTTGATTATTTTTTATTAAACTTATTTGTTTTACATCTAATTATGTATAATGTTTATTGCGAGAATATTCCATTCTCCTGAGGTTCATAATTTTCTGAAGCACATCCGTTCACAAATCAGTTTAAAAAAAAACTGTAAGAATTTCAGGCCCTAGAAAATGCCACACAAAGCAAAACTCAGAAATCTTACCAAAGTCAGACCAAAAGAAGACAGAGACAGCAGACATGGTATTAGGTTTGGATAATTAAAAAAAAAAAAAAAATTATTGTGTGTTCTCATGTTTCAATTTTTCCACCTGGTATCCTCTGTGAACATAGTTTTTCCATTGTTTTCTAAAAGTCTGACTTTCTAAGTTTGTCAATTACTCAAACGCTTCCAGCTTGAGAGATGGAAGGACAAAGAGATCAGCATATGGAGGATTCTTATGTTTGGCTTTACTGCAAAGAACAGTTCAGCATTACTGTCAGATATCTGAGTGTGGCCATCTCTGTGTGAGACACATCCATTAGATCATCAATTCCCAGCTAGGGATATTTGTACCTCAGGGAGTACTTGGAAATATTTTACATGTACATTTCATTTACATTTATACATTTAGCAGACACTTTATTTCAAAATAGAACAAAAGCAATTATTCAAAGAGTCAACAAAATTCATAATATAGGTTTATTAGACAAAGCAAGGAAAGAGGAGAAATGCAGAGAATAAATATATTTTGCGTGTGAGTGTAAGTGCATTGGTTTAAAGGTGTGGGGTTGTTAAGTGCTTATGGAATAGGTGTGTCTTTATAGCTGCTTCTTGACAGATATGATGTTCTCATCAGTTCGGGTGGATGTTGGCATTTCACCAGAGAGAAGCAGAGAGGGTGAAGGTTTTGGTCAGTGACTTTTTGCCTCATTGTGAAGGAACAACAAGCTGTAGCTGCACTGTAAAAAAAAATACCGTAAAATTTATGGGAAAAAAACGGCAGCTGTGGTTGCAGGAATTTTACAGTGTTTAGAGCTCTTAAGGCATCAGGGCTGTTTGACTTGCATTCAGCTTTCTTTTACCATGCTGACAGTATGAAAACCAGGGCTTATGGTGCTAAACATCAGTAATGCGTTTTTCCTTACACTCTGAAATGACAAATACAAAAAGAAGGGAATTTCCCATGATGCACCAAGCTTTCAAATCCTAGTAACACATGTGGCATCAATGCTGCATCAATGCTGCTCTTGCAGATTAAGAAAGAAATGGGACTTGTAAAGATGAAATGTTTTCAGGCCAATGTGGATGTACATCTGTGTATCATTACAGGAGGAAAGAAAAGGAAAAACATCAAGTAGTGAAAGAGACTTTGGACTCTTTAATAGGATACAATAAAAGATTGTTTAGGCAGGTCAGTGCAGAAGGCTTTGCAGTGTTTGACAGTGATGGATAGAGATATTGACACTGCATTGATTTTGCAGTCAGAGTTGGTGAATGATTTATTTGTTGAATTACAGTAGTTTGTTCAGATGCATAGAGAGTTTTTCTATCATGTAAAGTGTTAACTGAAACTCAGCTACTTCATAGGGAGCCAGCAGAGTTTTATTAAAAGCAGACATTGCATTCACCCTACTCTAGTTTTGACATTTAACGATTTAATTATCTGGGATAAGCACATGCAGTTAGTTAATGTGCAGATTTACAGGAGCCAAACGATGATTTCATTCAGGATAAGGAACATCCTTTTGGCTGTATGTGGTTTAAAAACTCCATTACTGTCATAAAGGCTAAAATTCATTTTGATATTTTTTGGGGGCATATAAAAAATGTCAGGGTGATACAACTGTCGTGGTACCATAATGAGGGAAAAAAAAGACATTAAAAGAATACAATTCCTAGTAATGTGGTGTGACCCCTGCAGATCCTCATGACTGTGTGTCAAGGTCAGTTCAAGTTGTAAATGTCATGTGGTGCAACCCTCAAAAAAAAAAAAAAACTAACGATATTTAAGAATTAAACTAAATAAAAACATAAAAGATTATATTTTACTCTGCAAAAGTATATTTTAAAATGATACTGTAAAAATTATGTTGTAAATAAAATACAGATTATTGGAGTATGTTTTACAAATGTATATTTCTAATGTTCTTTCTACTTATGTATAACTTTATGTTTAATTCAATGTGTTATTTGTAGATTTTTTGTAATTATTGTAAATAAATTGTTACATTTTTCTGTGGAGAACCTGAATGAAGCCTTCCAGAGCGCTACAGTAAAAACACTGGTATATTAAGAATCATATCTTATCATTCTATTCAGTCTGTGACTCCAGTAAATGCTTTAGCAGGAATCTGTGAAATAATTAAATTCAACGGGGACGACCTCACTCAACCCTGAGATGACTGAATGATACTGAATTTAGTTCTAGATGTCATTTAGTGACCTAATCGGACTTCACATTCCACTGTCCCTTTATTTCGGTGAAAGCCATCTGGTGGATGAATCTATGGGCTTTTCACTGTATAGGAAAATCCCTGTAAGACTAAGCAAACACTCATTCAGAGCATGATGAAAGACAGCATTAAGAATAGGTGCAAATGTTTTTGTGTTTCCACCCATTTATGCCCAGTGCTGCCCATGGGTCTGGCCTTTAATGCTGGGCAATGTGATGATATCCCCACAACAGCCAAACTGTTCCAAGTTGAGAAATATAAAGCACAGCAGACATTAGCCATCTGGCGGATGAATTTATACATTTCCACAGAACTAGGAGGAAATTGCAGCATTCTTGGATTAAAGTTAAGCAAAAAATCATTTAAAAGTAGGCTACATTGATAAATATACAGTACATGTTAATTGAAGGCAGCGCTGGATTTTATACAGTTAAAGTACTTTGTTTTATCTCTAGTTCAAGCATGCTTTATCTAGCAAGACTGTTTTGCCAATTTGGCTGTTTTTATTTTGTATTCACTTAGGCTTTTTTATTTTTTTATTTTTTTTAGTTTGTTTCCAGTCATGGAGTTGAGTGAGTTTAAAATGTTTGGGAATGGACTGGAAGTGTTTCCAAGTAACAAAATTGCTCCCTTGTGTAGGGCAGGAGCCACTGTCCAGTCAACTAAGAGACAGAACTGCAGTAGGATCTTACCAAATTTGGAAGATGAAGAAAATAAAAAGAAATGCTCTAAAGAGTATTACATAATCTGTTGAAAGAGACAACAGTTTGCATTGTAAGTTTCGACAGTAAAAAATGTTTAAAGGAATTTACTAGTGTTTTGATATAGCACAGTGGGTGATAGACCTCAGCCTCGGGTGATTTTGACCACCTTTACATGATGGATGCGATGCAGCATTACCTGTTCTCAGGGTGTAGGCAGAAACTGTATTGGCTGCTTCACTCCAATTATGTTTCCCAATGATGTCAGGGTGAAACTCCACAGCAACTGACTCTCATTCAGAGACCATACTGTATGTGTACAATTATTACTCTTCCTGTGGTTATATACAGTGGCCCCCAAAATATCTGGACACACTTAAAATGTATGAATTTAATTGCAGTAGATAACAAAATTGGCAAACTGGAATATCAAGTGACGTCTGCAAACAAATTATGTTAAACCTTTTCTCAGAACTAAATTCACTTTTCTGAACCAATCAAATGGTCATTTTTTAGTAGATATATGAAGTTTCGCTCAACGTTTCAGAGAGTGTTACCAGAACAACCTTCATTATTGTCGTTAATTCCTTTTTATCCTTGTTTGTCACTGCCTGACATTTGAATATATATATTTCATAACAAAATTTTAACACGCCTACAATATTTCAACTATATGACAGCATTCAGTGATATTGTATAAGGCGTTTATGTGAATGAATTGCGTTTCACTTTGATGGGTAAGTCATTAGCTTTAAAAGGTGATTCTTTTATGGCATTGATTGATGAAGGTGGTGTAATCTGAAGACAAGCATGCCATAGACTCAGTGAGAAGATTTAAAAGAGTGCAAGTTTGACAGTCACAGCTGTAAACACATTGAATACGAATGTAGAGTTATCACGGCATCATAAATCTGCGATTCTACGTCTTGTGTACGATTTGTTTGCAGAGGTTATCCGCTCGTCTATTTGCACTGGGCTCACACAGTCACACTCTTTTTGTCTCAGAAAATGCTTAGAAAAGAACATGTGCTCTAAATTGTATTTACAAAGAGAAAGTCCTGTTAAAACATGATTTCTGTAAAGAAGTACACTGCTTAGTTTTGCTGTCTGGCGGCATCGTGAAAGACCATGACCCAGGGTGCCACACGTTGGTCAGGCTGAATTGTGGGGTTTTGAAGCAGACAGCCCACCCTGTCCCATTGCTAACACATCACAGGACACATTTCCAGCTGTTTTGAGCTAGCTCTATTGTAAGCATCTGACGAAAAATCCAGTAAAGCTCTCCTTCCTGTCAGATGGGAAATGTTTAGATCTATGGTATGAGGGTGATGTCATAGTTTGGGGACACTTCAAGAAGACTGGCTTCTCTGAAGATGCTTTAATACACAATATGCTACAATTCATTCAGGTAATACCTGCCAATACTGTAATACTGCAACATATTGCTGCAGTGATATACACAGTAGGCGTTTCACTTTAGAGCTGATTTATATCAGGGGCGTCCAGACCTGCGCCTAAAGGGCCAAACAGCTCTAACTCAGTTGTCTGGAAGTTTGTACCCAGTAAACACAGAATGTTCCCCTAACGTTAGTTTTTGGTTGCCGTTTGGTTATTTTTTTGAGAACCAATAAATAACATTCTAGGAACGTTCTTTTTAGGTTTTAATCTTTTGCATCCATAAAATAACGTTCCCAGAATGTCACAGGGTGGTTCTTTTTTTAAATAACCTAAAAATAACTCGTACAGATTGTTCCCTAATGGTTATTTTTAGGTTATTATTTTTCAACCATAAAATAGCATTCCCAGAAAGTTGCAATGCGTTTTTTTTAATAACCTAAAAATAACTTATACAGAACGTTCCCTAATTGTTATTTTTAGGTTATTTTTCAACCATAAAATAACATTCACAGAACGTTGCAGGGTGGTTATATTTAAAATAACTCATACATAACGTTAGCTAATGGTTATTTTTAGGTTATTATTTTGCAACCATAAAAGAACATTCCCAGAATGGTGCAGGGTTGTTATTTTTTGATAACGTTCTATTTACATTAAGAAACCTTTCCTGGCTAACCAAAAACAAACCATAAAAATAACGTTCTGGGAAACAAAAATTGTTAGCTGGGTAGCGAGACTGAAGATCTTGATTAGTTGGTTCAGGTGTGTTTAATTAGGGTTGGAGCTCAACTCTGCAGGACTGTGGCCTTCCAGGTCACTATTATCGCTGTTTGGTGAAATCCAGACATTTCAGTAGGAATCCTCTCGATCTGGAATTTTGAGTGAGGTTGAAAGATTTCCCCATGCAGATTTCACAACAGGTTCAGTCACAAATTCGCCACATTAGCTATGTTTCCACAGTGACCGTGATTTCACCAAGTACAACATGTTCCTGGATCAACATCCTTGTTGATCCTGGAAAACCATATCAATTAACCAATCAGAATTGAGGGATAACTTTTCTAAAAATATCTGTTTTAGGCTTACGATCAGGGTTAGGTGCTTCTACACCCTTG
>NW_015631716.1:771274-771422 GCF_001515625.1 Sinocyclocheilus rhinocerous
TGATTTCACCAAGTACAACATGTTCCTGGATCAACATCCTTGTTGATCCTGGAACACCATATCAATTAACCAATCAGAATTGAGGGATAACTTTTCTGAAAATATCTGTTTTAGGCTTACGATCAGGGTTAGGTGCTTCTACACCCTT
>NW_015631716.1:772054-786533 GCF_001515625.1 Sinocyclocheilus rhinocerous
TGTTTCGGGTTAAAGGGTTACAATGGATAATGGATAATGGATTACGGATAATGTCCTGGAAAATTACTAGAAGCATGTTTTATTACAGCAGTCGCATTCAGCTGGACTTAAGTAAAAAAAAAAATAAATCCAAGACCAGGGAAAGGCTTTACGTAAACTTTAATATGGGATTATACATACAAAAGCAGCAGGACTGGATGTACAGACTGCAAAAGAAAGTTCTCAAAATAACAAAGGCCTGATACAGCAAAAACAAAAAATTATATATAATAATTACAGTCAGAGTACAAATGCACATTCAAAAAGAATGTAGACACATTTACAACAAACTAATGCGAAACATAATACTTCAGTTTCAACACTTTGAGAAACTGGGGTTTGTTTAAAATATTCATATCACAAAAGCTTATTCATATCTTTTCCTTAATCCGTTTCCATGCATTATGTAACTATACTAGATTGGCATCAGAAATATTAGCTGCAGCTACTTGGTCACCAAGCACCAATCACATACACCCCTGTTCCCATCTGTCCCTGTGGACTTCAACTAGCTATCCCATTAATAAAGGGGTATCCAGACCTGCTCTGGCCTGCAGATTTTAGCTCCATCCTGTCCCAACACACCAGCCTGGGAGTTTCTAGTAATCTGGAAGACCTTGATTAGCTGGTTCAGGTGTACCTAATTAGAGCTGGAGCTAAACTCTGCAGGACAGTGGCCTTCTGGGAGCAGGATCTGTCCTCCCCTTAAAAATAAGTGCTTGGCCATTTTACTTTACTGTCTGCATACATCCTGCAGACCTTCTCTTAAAATGTTGAAACATAGGAATGTTACCATATGGCCAAAAAGTAAATCTGGGTTTGGGAATATTTTTCAGATTTATGATGATGTGCTCCCGAACGCACCTGCATGGAGCCTCTAAGGCGCGATTCATCTCTCTGTCAGCAGGCATTTCAAACAGCCCGGCTCCTCGTCATAAAACAAAGCTCCCTCAGTGAACTTCTGTTGTTTTATCTGCTACAAGAATACACATTACACAAACATCCTACTGTACATGCAGTACTGTGGAAGTAGGGATCTTGGTTTTTTCCTTTTTAGGAGCCACAATACAGCGTTTTAATGATTATACAAACAAAGACACTGTATACAATTAAATAAATTACCTTTAATTTAATCATAGGGCAAATCAGAAATTATTATATTAACCAGTTCAAATTTTCCTGTTGGAGACAGGGTTAGAGGACCATCAAGTGGACCAATAAGAAGAGCCCAAGGGACTGTCAGTGGTGCAGTTGGAGCTCAAGGCATGGTTGTAGTATGTGCCGTCACTTTCTGCAGAAAGATCCAAGCTGGCACAGGTTATCCGTGATAAGGCAAAGAGTGGGGCATATGTGAAAGTGTGTGAGGTACTGGTAGTGGCTGTTATTATAGTGAAGTTATGCTTCCCAAGGACTGAAAAATCAAGGCTGAGCCTCCGTGTTGGGCTCCTTGTCATAGATGTAGCTGCCAACACCGCCAGTGTTTACACCTAGAAATCCAAGAGAGACTGGGTTAATAACTAATTAAAAAATTATTTAACTTGGACATATCAGGTTTTCAGCATTCATTATTATAATTATGTTATAAAGAAAGCAGAAGAATATATAAAAGATGTATAATTGCTTGAAAAGTTCTTTATCTTCACTGCAAATAAAGAACTACTAGTTTGAAACAATGTCAGACTATTTTCAGAAAATTAAGCAATGGCTCCCCCTTGAGATGGAAACTCTCACAGTACCTTTTGGGCCAAAGAGGACAGCATAACATGGTTTATGGCAGTAGGGCTGACCATTGTGCTACAACACATAAAAACACATTTTAGGGCAAATTCATGCATTCAACTGATATAAATGTTATCAGCACTTCCAACTATATATTCCTACAATATTTTTGTCAATAGCTTTTCTTTTCTTTTTTTAAGACCTGCACATCAACTAAAAATGTTATTTTTTGGCTTCTACAGTGGTAATATTCTTTTTGTGCAATTTAATTATCACAAGTCATATTGAGGTTTCAATTTATTTTGATTAATTGTACAGCCATATTCCCAAAGGAAATGTAAAAAAAAACTGTGAATTGTAATTTAAGACTTAATTTAAGACTTAATTTCCAGCAAATTGATTTGTTACCTATTAATACTTTTCAATGACCCACAGATGCCCTGCAGGATTTCAAGATTTCTAATGTAAAAATGATTCTTGATTAAATTCTTTTACATGGACAGAATTAATGAAAATTGCACTTCTACTATTAGCAACTTCATCTTCCTCTCACCTCTGCGTGGCTGCCTGCTGCCAGGATCTTACTACATCTCTCACAACGCAGGCATGGACGATGCCAGTCCTTCCCCAGTGACGTCACCTTCTCAGCTGCCATAAGTAAGCAACAGGACATGTCATTATGCTAGCACTATAACATTTCCTGTTATGGATTTCCAATCATTAAAATCCAAGCCACGGTATGAAATGTTAGGATGGAGAGAAGCATACCAAAATAGACCTTCTTGTTGCATCTGGGACACAAGTTGGCTTCCCCAGAGAAGGTCGTGATGCTTCCAGCTGAAGTGAAAGATGTATACGTTTCGATGTCATACGTCTTATTGCAAAACATTTAGAACACAATGATTTGTAGCTAAATGAAGATGCACACAAACTACAACCTTTATGTTGTGGCCTTAGGCTGACAAACAACGATTCAGTGATAGCTGTTGTTGACAGTAATACACATTCAGCCTGTTCAGATCAGAGTAAGTCAGTTGCTGTTGATTTCTGCTGCTGTTTGTACCTTTGGATGGCGGCCTTGAAAATGCTGGGACCTGTTTCTCCTGAGGTTTTGGTGCAGAGTCCACGTTGGATGCAGGTGGGGAGGAGTTGGCAGGAGCCTCATACACATATGAGCCTGCACCCCCAATGTTCACACCTACAAATGAAACAAGGTTTCATGAAAATATCCCACTATCATACAACATTCACAATAAGAAATGTTTGATATGACTAATTACATTTGCTCATTCATTAAAATTAGTTCGGTATCATAAACTAGCAACACTTTTAACACATTTATTAATCTAATTTAATGTTAATCTCTGCCGATACTAATATATTTTAACATGTTAAGCTGTAGCATTAATGTACAATGTACATTTAAAAATTAACAATAGTATATAAATGAACAACACCTTATTGTGAAGTGTTGCCATTGATTTCTTTCTCAAAACAAGAATGTCCTAATGCCCAGCAGAGGGCACTCTTTAATTGTATGACAACAATGGCTTATATATAACAATTTACTCTTGCGATGCACTATATGTACAAAAGTGCAAAATCTCTAAGTCAAATCAATCATTTCATAACCCAATATATTGTATATACAGTAAATGGACAGAGATTACAACAGTTCCATGTCACTGTTGTTATCACATGATTTCAACTAGAAATGCTAAGTGTTTTATCTCATCTCACCTTTTGGCCCAAAGAGGGCAGCGTAGCATGGCTTGTGGCAATATGGTTTCCCATCATGCTGTGAGGATGTAAAACAGAAAACATGGTCATTCCAGGCTTATATTCCATTATTTATTCCACCACAAGTGAATGAGTGTGCATTTGCTGGTCTTAGTTTGCAATTTAATCTTCTGCTTGTAGACCATCCTAAATGTCTAAATGCCACAGATGGTGCTTATCTTGGCATCCCTTCCCTGATAACACTCACAGCAAGTTACAAGGGCACAGTATATGTTGATGGAAAAGGACGTGGAAGACGGAACATCTTTCAATGGCAGTTGCTCCCAGAGCCCTTTGGTCAGGGCCATGGCGGGAAAAGGTTGCCATGGGAACCGTCAGACGGCAGCTGTGTGACTGTTACAGCTGCGCAGGACAGGATAAAGGAACGGAAGGGGCTGAGAACTGTGGCCTCATGCCAGTACAAAAGTATGCAAGGGTAAAAAAAAATTGTAATGAGCCCCACATTCCAACCAAAGACTAGCAGATACCTTCCCGCCTCAATTCCAATGACCGGAAAACTTGATGATATTGTAAGATGTCAGTACTTCTAAAAAAGGCAGAAAAGCTACAGTAGTCGACTTACAGAGGTTTAGTTGTTCTGGTGTAATTTAATCAGGATCCTAAAGTGTTAGCCCAACTAGACCACTAGGGAGGACATTTTAGGGAGGGAAGCTTTCCTGTTGCTCAAACAGTGGAGCATGGTGATAGCAACATCAAAGTCATGGGTTCGATTCTTAGGGAAAGCAAGAGCTGATAAAATGTAAATGTGTACCTTGAGTGTAATGTAAGTTGCTTTGTATAAAAGCATCTGCCAAATGCATACATGTAAATGTAGTCTCATATATCAAGACGTTGTCAAAGTCTGGTCAACTTTACAGTTTTTTATAGTCAAGATCATACGGGGGAATCTGAAATGTGTGGTCAAGGAAATCTACTTGCTTTGCTATGAAGTTTCTCAAAGATTAAATGCCATGAACCTCACAAACGTACCAAATCCAATGACTAGTTCTTCTGTGGAACTGCTAACTAAAGCAAGTATTGACAGTACAGTTACCCAATAGAAATAGAAACCTTTAGTCCCTGAAGGTGCCATTACTCTGACAGCGTTTTAATCACTGGAGGTCGTCAGATCACTATATTGTTAATTAGTTTGCTGGCAAGCATTCTTACTTGACTGCAGTATCCAACTGTATTAGGCAGCAGATCACACAAGCTTTACTATCTGCACTCTCATTGGTAATGACCACATAGAGTCACTCTGGATTGGCAAGTGGTGGTCAATGGTCTCGGGATTCATGTCACTTCAGCACACTCACTTCTGCATACTTTTTTGTGGGAAATCGCTGTCAGTTGCACACCCATTGACTTTGGGAAATTGCCAATCAAAATCAGATCTTGTTTTTTTTTTTTAGAAATCTCTTGGCATATTGTGTGCAATATGCATCAGACAGACAGTGAAAAGTCTGTGGGTGTGATGTCTATGCCAGATACAAAGCTTAGTCCATCAGCTCCCATTACAGTTCTCACTGGTCATCTCTTACCGGTCATATAGAGCAGCACACAAGCCCACACTTTTCCCAGAGCCTCTCACGTTCTGGTAACTGAATCCAAACTCTCTCCATTCTGCCTCTATTTAACATGGCTATTCCCGTAAACCCTCTCGCTTTACCCTGCCAGAATCCAAGGAGCACACTAAGGGATTATCATCTTATCCACAGGGTGAGTTCTTGTTCGATCAATGGTCTTGAAGTAATTCTTTTACATGGACAGAATTAATGAAAGAATCATGGTAGCCATCTTTGGATGTGCTCCTACTATTAGCAACTTCATTTTCCTCTCACCTCTGCGTGGCTGCCAGCTGCCAGGGTCTTACTACATCTCTCACAACGCAGGCATGGACGATGCCAGTCCTTCCCCAGTGACGTCACCTTCTCAGCTGCCATAAGTAAGCAACAGGACATGTCATTATGCTAGCACTATAACATTTCCTGTTATGGATTTCCAATCATTAAAATCCAAGCCACGGTATGAAATGTTAGGACAGAGAGAAGCATACCAAAATAGACCTTCTTGTTGCATCTGGGACACAAGTTGGCTTCCCCAGAGAAGGTCGTGATGCTTCCAGCTGATGTGAAAGATGTATACGTTTCGATGTCATACGTCTTATTGCAAAACATTTAGAACACAATGATTTGTAGCTAAAGGAAGATGCACACAAACTACAACCTTTATGTTGTGGCCTTAGGCTGACAAACAACGATTCAGTGATAGCTGTTGTTGACAGTAATACACATTCAGCCTGTTCAGATCAGAGTAAGTCAGTTGCTGTTGATTTCTGCTGCTGTTTGTACCTTTGGATGGCGGCCTTGAAAATGCTGGGACCTGTTTCTCCTGAGGTTTTGGTGCAGAGTCCACGTTGGATGCAGGTGGGGAGGAGTTGGCAGGAGCCTCATACACATATGAGCCTGCACCCCCAATGTTCACACCTACAAATGAAACAAGGTTTCATGAAAATATCCCACTATCATACAACATTCACAATAAGAAATGTTTGATATGACCAATTACATTTGTTCATTCATTAAAATTAGTTCGGTATCATAAACTAGCAACACTTTTAACACATTTATTAATCTAATTTAATGTTAATCTCTGCCGATACTAATATATTTTAACATGTTAAGCTGTAGCATTAATGTACAATGTACATTTAAAAATTAACAATAGTATATAAATGAACAACACCTTATTGTGAAGTGTTGCCATTGATTTCTTTCTCAAAACAAGAATGTCCTAATGCCCAGCAGAGGGCACTCTTTAATTGTTTGACAACAATGGCTTATATATAACAATTTACTCTTGCGATGCACTATATGTACAAAAGTGCAAAATCTCTAAGTCAAATCAATCATTTCATAACCCAATATATTGTATATACAGTAAATGGACAGAGATTACAACAGTTCCATGTCACTGTTGTTATCACATGATTTCAACTAGAAATGCTAAGTGTTTTATCTCATCTCACCTTTTGGCCCAAAGAGGGCAGCGTAGCATGGCTTGTGGCAATATGGTTTCCCATCATGCTGTGAGGATGTAAAACAGAAAACATGGTCATTCCAGGCTTATATTCCATTATTTATTCCACCACAAGTGAATGAGTGTGCATTTGCTGGTCTTAGTTTGCAATTTAATCTTCTGCTTGTAGACCATCCTAAATGTCTAAATGCCACAGACGGTGCTTATCTTGGCATCCCTTCCCTGATAACACTCACAGCAAGTTACAAGGGCACAGTATATGTTGATGGAAAAGGACGTGGAAGACGGAACATCTTTCAATGGCAGTTGCTCCCAGAGCCCTTTGGTCAGGGCCATGGCGGGAAAAGGTTGCCATGGGAACCGTCAGACGGCAGCTGTGTGACTGTTACAGCTGCGCAGGACAGGATAAAGGAACGGAAGGGGCTGAGAACTGTGGCCTCATGCCAGTACAAAAGTTTCCAGCTGATGTGAAAGATGTATACGTTTCGATGTCATACGTCTTATTGCAAAACATTTAGAACACAATGATTTGTAGCTAAAGGAAGATGCACACAAACTACAACCTTTATGTTGTGGCCTTAGGCTGACAAACAACGATTCAGTGATAGTTGTTGTTGACAGTAATACACATTCAGCCTGTTCAGATCAGAATAAGTCAGTTGCTGTTGATTTCTGCTGCTGTTTGTACCTTTGGATGGCGGCCTTGAAAATGCTGGGACCTGTTTCTCCTGAGGTTTTGGTGCAGAGTCCACGTTGGATGCAGGTGGGGAGGAGTTGGCAGGAGCCTCATACACATATGAGCCTGCACCCCCAATGTTCACACCTACATAATAAACAAGGTTTCATGAAAATATCTCTCCATCATACAACATTCGTATTAAGAAATGTTTGATATGACTAATTACATTTGTTCCTTCAATAAAATTAGTTAATGCATTCGGTATCATGAACTAGCAATACTTTTACCACATTTATCTATCAAATTTCATGTTAATCTCTGCAGATACCAATACATTTTAACCATGTACATACAGCGATTTCTTCCTCAAAACAAGAATGTTCCTAATGTCCAGCAGAGGGCACTATTTAATTTCATGACAACAATGACTTAACTATTCACTCTTGCTATATGTACAAGAGTGCAAAATCTCTTAAGTCATATCAATCATTCCATAACCCAGTATGTTGTATATATGGTAAATGGGCAGAGATTAGAAGAGTTCCATGTCACATGACTTCAATCTGAAATGCTGAAATGCTCAATCTGAAAAGTGTTTCATCTCATCTCACCTTTTGGCCCAAAGAGGGCAGCGTAGCATGGCTTGTGGCAATATGGTTTCCCATCATGCTGTGAGGATGTAAAACAGAAAACATGGTCATTCCAGGCTTATATTCCATTATTTATTCCACCACAAGTGAATGAGTGTGCATTTGCTGGTCTTAGTTTGCAATTTAATCTTCTGCTTGTAGACCATCCTAAATGTCTAAATGCCACAGACGGTGCTTATCTTGGCATCCCTTCCCTGATAACACTCACAGCAAGTTACAAGGGCACAGTATATGTTGATGGAAAAGGACGTGGAAGACGGAACATCTTTCAATGGCAGTTGCTCCCAGAGCCCTTTGGTCAGGGCCATGGCGGGAAAAGGTTGCCATGGGAACCGTCAGACGGCAGCTGTGTGACTGTTACAGCTGCGCAGGACAGGATAAAGGAACGGAAGGGGCTGAGAACTGTGGCCTCATGCCAGTACAAAAGTATGCAAGGGTAAAAAAAAATTGTAATGAGCCCCACATTCCAACCAAAGACTAGCAGATACCTTCCCGCCTCAATTCCAATGACCGGAAAACTTGATGATATTGTAAGATGTCAGTACTTCTAAAAAAGGCAGAAAAGCTACAGTAGTCGACTTACAGAGGTTTAGTTGTTCTGGTGTAATTTAATCAGGATCCTAAAGTGTTAGCCCAACTAGACCACTAGGGAGGACATTTTAGGGAGGGAAGCTTTCCTGTTGCTCAAACAGTGGAGCATGGTGATAGCAACATCAAAGTCATGGGTTCGATTCTTAGGGAAAGCAAGAGCTGATAAAATGTAAATGTGTACCTTGAGTGTAATGTAAGTTGCTTTGTATAAAAGCATCTGCCAAATGCATACATGTAAATGTAGTCTCATATATCAAGACGTTGTCAAAGTCTGGTCAACTTTACAGTTTTTTATAGTCAAGATCATACGGGGGAATCTGAAATGTGTGGTCAAGGAAATCTACTTGCTTTGCTATGAAGTTTCTCAAAGATTAAATGCCATGAACCTCACAAACGTACCAAATCCAATGACTAGTTCTTCTGTGGAACTGCTAACTAAAGCAAGTATTGACAGTACAGTTACCCAATAGAAATAGAAACCTTTAGTCCCTGAAGGTGCCATTACTCTGACAGCGTTTTAATCACTGGAGGTCGTCAGATCACTATATTGTTAATTAGTTTGCTGGCAAGCATTCTTACTTGACTGCAGTATCCAACTGTATTAGGCAGCAGATCACACAAGCTTTACTATCTGCACTCTCATTGGTAATGACCACATAGAGTCACTCTGGATTGGCAAGTGGTGGTCAATGGTCTCGGGATTCATGTCACTTCAGCACACTCACTTCTGCATACTTTTTTGTGGGAAATCGCTGTCAGTTGCACACCCATTGACTTTGGGAAATTGCCAATCAAAATCAGATCTTGTTTTTTTTTTTTAGAAATCTCTTGGCATATTGTGTGCAATATGCATCAGACAGACAGTGAAAAGTCTGTGGGTGTGATGTCTATGCCAGATACAAAGCTTAGTCCATCAGCTCCCATTACAGTTCTCACTGGTCATCTCTTACCGGTCATATAGAGCAGCACACAAGCCCACACTTTTCCCAGAGCCTCTCACGTTCTGGTAACTGAATCCAAACTCTCTCCATTCTGCCTCTATTTAACATGGCTATTCCCGTAAACCCTCTCGCTTTACCCTGCCAGAATCCACGGAGGACACGAAGGGATTATCATCTTATCCACAGGGCGAGTTCTTGTTCAGTCAATGGTCTTGAAGAAAAACTTGCTTCACCCGTCTTCACTTTACCCCATCCTCGCTCCTGTACTGCGTAACACCCAACAGAAATCTCCCCATAGCAACCTGACCTACATCCAGATTTAGGCTGATGTGAGCAGTGAAGATGTTAATATACTTACGCACAGATTACAGAGAGAACTCCTTCTATTTGTGACTCTCTTCCTGGAGTAAATGCAACACTCAGGTGTTTCCTATTCTTACCCATGTGGAATACGGACTCAAGATAATGATAATGATAATGACAGTGATAATGATTCCCCTGGCTCTAAAACATCACTGCCCTTTGTCCTTTGCCCTCTACTGCCATTCTGATCTAGACACAGTCGTCACTGTGTGATGTAATAGGATGCTGGAAAGGTCATAGAGAATTTCATTTGGCTTGCCTTGCAGTCAGGAACACTCGGAATACGGACTCAAGATAATGATAATGACAGTGATAATGATTCCCCTGGCTCTAAAACATCACTGCCCTTTGTCCTTTGCCCTCTACTGCCATTCTGATCTAGACACAGTCGTCACTGTGTGATGTAATAGGATGCTGGAAAGGTCATAGAGAATTTCATTTGGCTTGCCTTGCAGTCAGGAACACTCGGGATGTACAAAGCTGGCCAGCAAGCGTTCAACAAATCACTGAAGACGAGCATCATGAGACACGATTACACACAGCTTTCCAAAAGAGATATGGATGGGAAATACTTGTTGTAACATGCTGTAGGCTTTGATATGTTCAGTTGGCGTTTGTATTTTCAAGATTGTATCATATTTACCACTTAAATTGTGTTTATGTCATGCTAGCTCCCAACACTGCCCTCCAACACACATAATGCCACATGACAGGCTTCAGTCCTGGTTCTGGACTCTTCAAATAGACCACTGATCCTCTGATGGAAATGCACAGTGTCAAAGTCAATACTCAGCAGTCGGAGTTTGAGTTTCCCCAGCTAGACTGCAGAGAGGTAAGTAGTGTGTGATCTCTGACCTACTCACCTCAGCATGGCCACCCGCTGTGAGGGTCTTACTGCAGCGCTCACACTTCAGACAGAACTTGTGCCAGTCCTTCCCCAGTGATGACACTTTCTCAGCTGGGAGATGAAAGAGAGAGAGAGAGAATTTTTCATAAAAAAACTATGTACGTCTGCACATGAAAAACTTGCTGCGCCGTTACTAAGGTATTGTCAGTGGTTGCCAAGTCGATATGACTAGTAGGGCATTGATGGGTGGTCACTAGGATATTAAGGCATTGCTATTGGATATTTCACCTCACAATTTGAGGTTTAATAATTAGGTGCTTGTTGAAATCTCTAACTCTGAGTAACAATAACAACGATACTTGCATTAGCAAAAAAATTTTTTTAAATATAAATGAAATTCATATGTGATGTCATAATTTGTGTGCAACCTCATATAGGTTTTATATTCAAATGGGATACAGTATTTAGCATGATTTGCTTTGGTCTTTATGATAGACTATGGCTGCATCTGAACATGCATACTACTGTATAATAGGCAAAATCAGTATGTGAAAAGAGTATATTTCCTAATTCACAGTATTCATAAAACAGCAGGCAGAAAAGTATGACCTTCTGTTCTACTTCCAATGAGATTCTGGAGTTGGCATCCAATGGTCAATTTACTACCTCATGAGGGCACAGGAGAGTATTTGTGAATGGCAATGAAGCAAGGAAACTGTTGCTGATAGGTCACAACAATGACAACATATGACAGATGTCTGGATTACGTTCATACTATATACATTCATACTATACACAGTAGAACTTACTTTTTTTTTTTTTTTTTGAGTATGCAGTTTTAGACACAGTCAATGTCATATTGTGATAATAATGTGTTGCTGCCCAGTGGACCTGCCCATAACCACACCCCAGAATATTTTATCCACAAAATGTGGGTAGGAGCTTTTTTTAACTATAGTGTATACGAATTTAGATGTTACTTTTATGCTGTGATTTTCCCTTCCACTCATATCTTGATGGCTGCAGCCCCTGATAAGTTACGAATGTGCCATAGAAACTTTCTGTCTGAGAATCCAAGATCCTAAAAGAACTGAAGTATGTAGTGCATTTCCTCAGGAGGTTAAAGCAAAGAGCTGCTCATTGTTGTGAAGGCAACAGTAAGTGAGAGTCTCCACACAGCATTATTAATGGTGGATTTGCATAATTTTCAGATCTAGGCTAGCTTCATGTTTTGAGGATGTGTGCTGGTCTAGGCATTTTCGTTTTGATAATCAATGTGCAATCATATTGCATAAAAACAATGAAAAGCACTGGTCTCGTTGTGAGTGGTCACAGCGGTTCATTCCATAGCTGAGATGTGTTGACATGAAACACAAGGAAATGCAGTGGCGGGGGCTAATTAGAACCGGACAGCTAAGTGACGACATATAGTACGGAGACCCATTTCTCCATTTCCCCTCCAGTCCCGTTTCTTCAGGAGGGTCCTGGGAGACTTCCCCAGACCTAATATTACTCTTTCCATTTATATACCTCGCTCTCAAGACAATGCATAAGGCAGGGCTGCTGGGACAGCTCTCTCACTATGGAGGAAACACCTTCGCTTATCAAAACAGGGCACAATCAGCTAAAGAGAACAATCCGTTTCCTCCTGGTCTCCCCTACTTCCTAGCTTTCCCGCCTGGAGAAGTATTGTTTTTGTTCTGTCAGTTTTGCAGCCCTCTTAGTCCGTCTCTCGGGGGGTCTAGGTCAGTACAAGAGAGATCAGTTTCACCATCAGAGAAGGAGATTTTATACAGCTAAAGTGCAGCAAAAACTCCTATTACACTGAGATACACAAGTATACTCACACACGGAGGTGTAGCAACAATTAAAAATGTGTGGGTACGAATCTTTAAAAAGTATGATAATCTCTGGGACAAATGTTGAAAAAGGTATAACTTAGGCTACGTCCACACGAAGCCAGAGCTTTCCCTATCCGATCTTTTTTTTCTCCTTGTCTCAAGAAATATCTGCGTCCACACGAAACTACGAAACCGACACAAAACGATGTAGTATACATGCCAGACCAGCATGTGGCGCTGTAATTCTGCCACAGAGATACACTAAAAACGGAGAAGAAGACATAAACCTGTATGCGTATACAGCTAAACGCGTCTCCGTGTGGACGGGGCCTTAATCTCTACGTTTTCTGAAGAAAATGAGTGATACTTGCCTGTGCAATACTTGCCACCACACTGCAAGGGTGCTGTTAGTGGTTGCCAGGGAATTGCAGGGTGGTGTAGTTTAACGCATTGCTAAGTGGTTACTATGTTCTAAATGGTTGCTTACTGGCTCAAGTCAAAAGAGTCCACCCTCAGGTTCTGGTCTCTATAAGTTTTAGGTCCCTCCTTGAATCAGAGCTATTTTTTTCCATGCCTTATTTAACATCAGATAAACACCCTTAATTTGATTGCCTAGAAAAGTGGTATCACAACTCTCCTTACCCAGAAACATGATTTGAGGAATCAATAATGTCCGAAGAACACTGATAATACCCAGATAAAGACTTTATACAAAGTACGACTAGGGGTTTCTTTAAAAAAAAAATTGAAGTAGTTACATACTATAAATGTAACCCTATTACTAACACAGGCCTCATATCCAAATGAATTCGAAGCTCACACTGGAGAGACGGAGAGATCCAGACAGTATAAATCACTGGTATTCCAGCAGGAGGCTAATCCAAGATAAGTGAGATTTCAAGGTCAATAGCCCAACTGGGTATAAAGAGAGAGTGTCTCCACAGGGAAGATGGCAATGCCAGTGAGTACTATACAACGGTAAGCGTGTCTACGTGGTGGTTGACGAAGTGCAGATGAACAGAGTTGCCATTTAAAGGGCTTCTGTTGTTGTACAAGTGGTTGCTGGGCAGCTGTTTCAGTTATTGGTGTAGTTTTGCGTGGGCGGAGGGAATCGCTAATCGCTCATCAAGCTGAATAGACCCTTGGACGACCTCCAGTTACGCTCTAACACATTATTTTACTACGGCCAAAGGAAATCGGTGTCTTGGGTGGTATATTTACAAGCAGCTTTGCCCGCAGTCAAAATTACAAGCCTGGGCCCGTATTAACAAAACATTTTATCTTACACCACTAAGAGTTCCCCTAAATAGCAGTAAAAGTTTTTAGCTAAGAGTTTTCTCTTAAAACCTATTCACAAAGCTGCTGAGACAAACTTTTACTAAGGAATAGACAGAAGCCTTAAAGGGGTCATATGATGCGATTTCAAGTTTTCCTTTCTCTTTGGAGTGTTACAAGCTGATTGTGCATAGATAAGATCCCTGAAGTTGCAAACACTAAAGTCTCAAAACCAGAGATATTCTTTATCAAAGTTAAGACTCTGCCACGCCCCCCTAAAACGGCTCGTTCTAACACGCCCCACATATCTACCTCACTATGTGGAAATATTAGCATAATGCCACCCAAATGTGCACGCAAAGAAAGAAGGCGTGGTTTCAGTAACCGCAGTTAGTGTTGAAGCAGCCATGTCAGGGAGACGCTGTGTGTTTCAGTGCGAAAGCAAAAGCACTTTATTTGGATCACTTACAACAGAACAGCAATGCATTTTATGGACGACCGTTTCGTGAACCTAGGAGAGGAGGTAATTCGGACTTTGCTATGACAATCTGGCGCTTCTGAATCAGCTACTGTTTTGTTATTAGTTTAAGTATTTGCTATTGACTGTTCAAATGCGGAGTTTTGCGCAGCGCAGAGTAACGCGTCGTGTGTGTGTGTGTGTGTGTGTGTGAGGGTCACATCACAGGAGAGTGAACTGCCTGTCAGAAATCATAGCA
>NW_015631716.1:787640-809014 GCF_001515625.1 Sinocyclocheilus rhinocerous
GTTCATGCAAAGAAAGACGGCGTGGTTTCAGTAACCGCAGTTAGTGTTGAAGCAGCCAATGTCAGAGAGACGCTGTGTGTTTCTAGGCGAAAGCAAAAGCACTTTATTTGGCCTTCCGAAAGTAGATGCATTTAGGAATCTTTAAGATTACTTACAACAGAACAGCAATGCATTTTATGGAGTCCTAAATTTAGGATTGATACGCCCATTATTTTTAAGATTTTCTCCTAAATCTGCTAGTTATGAGCTACTTTTAGCCTTAAGATGTTTTGTGAATACGGGCCCAGGTTTCTGCTTTCCACTAGAAACGCGTCTATAGCGATATCCTAAAAGCACTGTCATCTCGTACGTCTCTAAGGGAATCCATTCGACCGGAGAGGGAAGACACGGAGACCAGAGAGGGCTTCTTTACAGAGTCAGGTTACCTTGGATGCGAGGCATAGAGGCATGAGAGCTGTAATGGACGGTTGTGTAAGACAATACGAGAGGTTCCAGTACCTCCCAATGTCCGGCTTTAATGAGCACACGCAGAGGTTACAGTGCAATATGTACACCTGATCGCTGATAAGCAGCTTAGTGCTTTGTTTTGAGCTGCAGAGTTAATCTCTTTAGTCCTGCTGGTACTGTCTGTAGAAGTAACATCTCCCGTCAGCCATTAGATCATGTGTTTTCCCACAGTTTACCCCACAATTAAATCAGACGATAACAGCTCAAACACCAGGTCAACTGATCCGTGAACAACACAAAGGGAGGGTAAATGAAACCCTCAGTGGCTTCACACGAATGAGCTTGTGCCATCTCAGCAGAACAGATGCAGGTTTGGATGTGGGCTAATGAAACTACACTATGCAGTCTGCTCTCATTTCGAAAGCAAATCAGTCACAACAACTCCTTCTACCCAACAAGAGTCATATGAGATTTAATGAAGTCAGCATTACCAAGCAAGATTTTATCAACCTGATATCATGTAAATAAGTCTCTCTGTAAACATGTCATGCCCAATATCCTGGGGGTTGTTCCAGAATAAAAGAGGCTCTCAAAGAGTTTTACTTTGGCAAAAAAATAAATAAATCAAGCCATGAGAGATGCATCAACATCAATCTTAGTTTAATCATTCTTATTAGGTTTGTCTAGGCACAACAGATGCATCTATCTCTCTGGAACATGGGGACACTGTATTTGTAATTTTTCAAGTGTTTTTCTTTAGACGGCGTGGCTTATTATTTTTGAAACCACTGTATATTTGACCCTTCCCTTCCTTGTAACCAAGGGGGAAGCTTCAACCCTTTGGTTACTGTTATTAATTCAGACAAACTTTACAAAACATCCCAATTGCAAGAAAGCAATTTTTTATCTGCTCTGGCTACATTATGTCACTATTATAGGGGCAGTTGTGGCCTAATGGTTAAAGAGTCAGATTTGTAACCCAAAGGTCGTGGGTTCGATTCTCAGTACCCGTAGGAAATGTAGGTGGGGGAGTGAATGGACTGCACTCTCTTCTACCCTCATTACCCACAACTGGTGCCCTTGAGCAAGGCACCTAAGCCCCAATTGCTCAAGTGCCCACTGATCCGGGTGTGTGTGTTTTAGGACATAGTAATAGTTTGCCCTTTGTTATTGAGAGAGCAGTTGACAGGAAGTGATAGGAGAGCAGAGGGGAACGGAGCGAGGGTCAACAAGGTGGGTTTAAGCGAGGTCAGTACAAGGTTGTAGTCAAAAGTAGAAGGTTTATCCACTTTATTTTTAAGGCCATTTTTAACTTAAATGTGCAAGGCTTCTGGTGTCAACCGCTACCAGTTATTTTAGCTGTACAAAAACAGTTTGCTATGCTTCTTGATATTACTATCATTTTATTTTATTACTGTAATCATAAACACACTGGTTTCTAATGCAAATAGTTTTACAGTTTACTGTACGTTGATATTCTTTTTAGTTATTTACCTATAATGGCTAAGGAATCAGTAGTCTCACACATTCACAGGAAATAATACCTTACAACCACGTTGAAAAATAAGGTGGATAAGGAGGCTCTACAAATGTGCGGTCCCTAAAAGTTGACATGAAACATTTGCAACCATTTAACAATCACAAATAAACAGCGCTAGGCCTCAACAACATTTACACAGCTGAACACCCTACGGGCTCCACAGCAGGAATGCACTCTTAAAACCTACTCTATCACCCTCAGCAGAGACTTTCAGTGTGTTAAAATGGATTTTTATAAAACTTAAAAAGCAAAACTACAAACAAGTATAAACAAACAAGTACTTTCTGGTTGGCACTGGGTTGACATTAACTCTGAACTGTACTTGGGCAAAATGACATGCGTTATACAGTATATCTGTCCACTCACTGTGGTTGTACACATGGGAATCAATTTGAAAGGCAGGGATAGATTTGCTTCCACTTCAGCAACCATTAATGTGGACCCATCTGTTTAGAGCATTACTACAATACTGTTCTCTACCCTGACTATATCCTCTCATACTGCAAAAGCAACATGCACGCCATCTGGGTCCAACATGGGGCTTTGCTTCGAGTCACTGATTACAGCATGACCCACTAGCCTTGCATCTGAGGGCCTGCAGGCCTTAGCCAAACATGTACGATCACACACAGAGATAAAACAAGGTAAAATGTAGCTTGAATGTACACAAATTCATTACATGTCCTTCCTGGCTCCAATAAGCAGAGAGAAGATTGCTGTGGTTAGTTCCCATGATCCTCAGCTTTTTTTAGCTATAAATAGCACACATGCTCTGCGTTCAAATCATGTTCTGTAGGCCTAGCTCTGTTAATGACCCTACTCTTCTATGATGGCAAACATTGCCTTTCTTAGAGACCCTGCCCATAACCATCAACTCCTGAGTGGCAGTTCCTTCTCCAAACAAATCTCAAATAGGCATCTGATTGTGTGCTTGGTTTTCCAATTTGCAGTGGCTTGTGAATTTCCTTACAGTAGTGCGGAAAGGCTGGGTGTGGTTTGGGCCGTTGCTGCACAGATGTGGCCCTGCTGACGCAAGGCACGGCAAGATATCTGTCTCTTCAGTCTAGTGCAGTTTCCTCTTGATATAAATTAAGCAACCTCATGATTCTCAGTTGTCTGGCCTGAATGAGAGCTACATGTGCCTGTGTGCTACTGCAGTGCCCATGGCTGTCAGTACAAATCAATGCTGCCTCGTGGAGCTTGGGCTCAATCAGATTCCCCGCAGCCAATATGCAACTCTACTGGTCCTCACATTTCAGTGGTTGGGTGAATATCATGAAATCTATTATGAACAGGTTGGATCACATTGCATTCCAAAATCAAAAGAAAGAAATAAGAAATTTCTGCTGTAATGTAAGATTTTTTGCATTGTAACACTTTCATGACAATTAAAGGCAGGGTATGTGATTTTTCAAAAACACTTTAGAAAACTGATTCGGGCCGAATAGCAAAACAAACTTGTAGCCAATCAGCAATAAGGGGCGTGTCTACTCATCTCGTGATGTGGAGGAGAGAGCTTTCAGTGCATGGGACGGACATTAGCCGAGCCGAGCGACAGAAAGATAGAGATGGCGGATAAAAAACAAAAGAGGAAAACGTCTGCGGAAAGATAAGGCAAGAAGTAGGACCCGTGTAAAATATTGGATCAGCTTTCCAGTGCTGGAGAGAACTCAAGGAGCGGAGGCCTGCGATCGGACGCCGAGGTTGCTATGTTTCTTCTCAGTAGGTGAGTAACACCGTGTCTACAACAGCTAAAGTCTGACTACACTGGACGCGATCAAACGACCGTTGAAAACCATTTGAAATGTGTGTCAGCACATCATAAATAGAACCCGGCAGCAGTTTTCTGTCGGGATTTGTTGCGCCGCGCCGCGCCGCTCACGTCCGTAGACACGGTGTAACATTGGTTTTGCTTTGTTTCACAGAACTAATCGTTGCCTGGGTTGCGTACGTATATGTGGGGCGGAGCTATCAAAATAGGGGCAAGACCCTTTTGGGGTAGGGGCATGTTTGTTTTGGTGATTTCAAATATCAACATTGGCTACCAGAAATCACTTACTCTGCCGTTAAGCTTATTTCCTCTTCCAATTCTCATTATAGTAAAGCAACAAAGTATTCACGACCGTAACATGAAATTTAAAATATATAATAAATATATAATTTATGTAATTTCAGTGTAGTTTATTTTTAATAATTTATGCCAATTTAAATAAATAAAAAAAATTATATCACATACATTTTTACTGGAATACTTAAAAGAACCAGCATTGGAAAACAATGGGAAATGCTGATAAGAAAACATCTGGATGTCTTACAATAATGAGAATACAATAAAGAATGCAATAAAACATTAAATCACAATACCGTAAAATACAATAAAACATTAACAATTCTTAAAATATATATATTTTTTTACCCATATATATGCATTTTGTGAGACTGACCCAGTTAAAATTCTGAATTTTTATTTAAATAGATTCTGATACAATTATGGGTTGATTTATGAACAATCTAGAGGGGAAAAAGATACACGCAGCATTAAATTATCCTTGTGTCTTCAGGTAGAGCAAATTTATGTAGACAAATTATGCATGTCTGCAGGCCTTCGGGGTAGGTCAAATTAGAATAATGCCTGTTTAAAGACTAGTCCCATAAAACACAAGTAATTACATGATGGCAGTTCATGCCTGCCAGGAATCCTGACAGACAAGGCGAACGGCCTCCAATTCTGACTCCCAGGATTACGCAATTAGGCCTGTCACGATAACTTTTTGTTGTGCGATATATTGCCCCAGAAATAATTGCGATAAGCGATATTATTGTCATTTTAAAGACCATTTTATGCCACTGAATATATAATCATAATGTAACAGCATAATAATGCAAGAAGGCCTACACACTTCCAAATGACAACAAACTTTTAATTTTTAAGAATATTTAGATCATGGAAATTAAGCATCAAAATATTAGATACCTTAAAAAACCTGAATAAATAGTAAATAAACAAAAAGTGCAAAGTAGAAAAAAAGAAAAATGCACAAAGAACTTGAAAAATGTAGATTTTTCCATCTACAGATTTTTCCCGGACCTTCTTTTCTCTGTAAATGAAGGGTGCACACTATTGCTGAAAAACACAATCTCTACTTAGCAGACAGATGTCCGTATGCACAAAGGCACAGATCCCTAAACAAGACCATATCTGCAGATGAAACTGTTTGTAGAAGCATTTTTTTGAAATGTGAACTAGCACCTCATGACTACACCACGTTATGTTCGAGCAAAAGACACAGGCGCAAGTGGAATGTACAAAACATGGTGACATACATTTTTAAGTAAATATAATGTGCGATATATTGCGTCACCAAAAATTATTGCGGTCATGTACATATATTGTGCGATAAGTCGATATATTGATTATTGCGACAGGCCTATACGCAATGCCCCTATACAGTAGGCAAAAATACAAAAAGTGGCATTATATAACAGATTCTGCACATTAAAACAGCTTGTGAGGCAGCCATGTGGAAAACACAATGGGTACAAGTAGTAAAAGTAAATGTGAAACGTTGAGAGATGGGGACAGAGAGAGATAAAAGGAAAAGTGAGGGGTGGTATGGACAACTCCCAATTAAACCAACTGTCTGTCTGCCTGTATCTTAAACCAAAGGATGACATAATGGACATGCCCGCTCACATTTCGATGCGACTGGCATCTAAGAAAGAAAGCATTCCTAACTTCTATTCAAGAATGAATGCAGGCCTTGAAGGGAGAACAGTGACAAAAGAGAAAAGATGAAGAAAATTGAAGGAAGCAGATTCCTTGTTTTGCCAGATTCTCTCTCATCAATGAGATTTGATACGATGTAAGTGAGCTCTTGTCTGTCAATAATAGGGACAGGCTATCTATTACATAAATGTTTAAAATATGTTATAGCATTTACTTACAATGCTACCTTTGTTTTCAGGCATACATGAATTGCTTCCAATGGTTGTGTTCAAATGTGAAAGTGGACATAATGCCGATAATATTTTTCAGAGTATATAGACTCAAAGAGACTCAAATTTGGCTATCCCACCCATTTTGAATTGAAGCGAAGTATGAAAAATGGGAAAGTACTGATTCCATGTGAATGTGAGAAATGAAGCTTTTATGCTTCCTCTTGTGTAAGAAAACCACAGGATCTGCTAACAGCTGTTCAATAAATGAATAAAAGGTTCACTCAAAATTCTGAAAAGTTTCCACTCAATACAGTGGCTTACCACTTTGGTTTGAAACAGGATATAGTCAGAAAGGAATTTACAGGAACACATGCACGACTCCCACAAACTCAATTTGGAAATACAATCTGAAGCTGGGTTTTGCAACCAAACCATTTTGTTTTTTATTTAATATATTACATTTAATATTGAATATAAACTAGGAAAGTAAATTAATATTAATAGATAAATAAGAAAAAAAACAATTACAATATTAAACTATAATATTAATCATGATTATTTATATGATTTAATAGAGCTTTATTGCTGATTTTTGCTCATTGGATGTCTAGACCGTGGATCTGGATGCAACATTCACAGTCAACCTCAAATATTCCATTTGGTGACATTTCCATATTCAGAGGAAACATACTTTGAGGACCAAAAGAGGAGAACCGCACCCCTGCTCTTCCACAGCTTTATGGAATGTGTCTTGGCTTCAAAGTGAGTCTAATAAAAGCACAGTCACCCGCATCCATCTCAATCAACTCTCTCATGACGTAAACCGAGGTCTTGGGTGAAACCCTGAATTGTCCTTTCTTCAGCTCTATGGCATCATGGACAACTAAGACTGGCTGTGACGTCAGCAACATGTGCAGTTCCTCCCTTGTGCCCAATAAAATCAAAAAGCAGCAAGTACCGTCTCCATCAAAACCAACCATGTCTTATTTAGACTTCAAAACCTGTATGTTTTAAAGCAAAATTGCTATTTTTTATATTATATGACTGATTTAGCATATTATTAAGCTTATGAACTTGCATGAATACATGTTGTCGTCCAATGTGAAATCTGGATCCTGAAGCAAAACCAGCCGAAAAACACTCAAGCTAGAGAATTTTCTGCCCACCCACTAGACACACAGTCATGAAAAGAGCTACACTTGCTTTTATATAACAGCACCTCGCTCACACCATCGATTTAAAACCACCCGACAGCTTTATTGGTCGTGTGTTATTGCTGTTCGGTTGACACACAGATTAATACAACATAAATAAGAGCTGAATAATCATCTCAGTTTCCACCACAAAGGCTCTGATGCAGTGATGAATAACCTTATAAATATGAGAGCAGGGATGATAAGGTCAAGTGGCAGAGAGGCTATTCAACTGTTTAATGGATTGAGAGGCATATATTGAGCAGACATCAATGCTGCTGGCCTGAAAATGGATATAAATGAAAAGAAGAGGTCCTTCATTCACTATCTTTCAGTTCCCCAAACATGCACCAAGAGCCACATGCTGTATTAAGAAAACATCCAAGTCTATAAAAGCAAAGTACAGCAACTTTCAAGCTTTAATTTTAGTGTTTATAAAAGTAGCCACTCATCTGGTCAAAAGAGAAAAATAGCCCCTCAACTGGTCATGTTAAAAAAAAAAAAAAGAGGAAAAAAAGAGTGATTCTAAGAAAACAGCAGACAGGACTTAGTTACAAAAGTGGGCAATAAAATTGTCTGAATATAGGCTGTCTTTGCACACAGATGTCTGAAAGTAAAAAGCTGACATTCAAAGTTTATCATACTTTGCATACTTATTTCTATCTATGGTACTCTCCACAAATACAGTACAAAATAGGTCCAAAAAAGGCTTAAAATGTAGATTTTTTCTCTCCTTTCTTAAATCAGAGGCTAAATTTGATATGCAACATTGCATCGGTCTAGTTTAAACCCATTATTTGTGAGATTTTGCCACATTTTACACAAAGCATATCAAACATAGACATCAAAATTAAATCTATACAACTTATAAAGTAAAGAATTTATAAATAAAATATATAAAATAATATAACATTTTAAATGTTTTAAAATATGAAACAGCATTTATAAAATTAATAAATAAAACAAATAAAAAGTTATTAACAGCATTACAATGAACTGGTATCAATTCAATATATTGTGACATATGATTTTTATTGTTAAAAGTGGAACAGGCCAAAATGACCAGTTTGGGGGGATAAAAACATTTGATTTGTTTACAACTAGTTACTTTTCATACCGAGTCAATTTTGTGTGACATAATAATTTATAAAACATGTCCAATAAAGATAGATTAAAAAAAAAAACATGAAATGTGTACCTCTAAGCTTTGCAAAAGTCACAGGAAACCCGTATTGATGGAATATGTCGCATCTCTTTGTCAGCAAGTTCAAGAAATGATTTTGGGGAGTTTTGAGAGAGGTGAGTGCATAGAAAGTATTTACTGAATTACTGAAGGAGGCGAAGTGAGTGATTAACACACAGACAACCTGATTTTACGATCTATCGCAAATTCTCAGTTGTTTAAAAAAGTTTTATCAACACCTGTACAAACAAACCATCGCTTTCCATGATTATGCATCGTGGAAGTCATTTATCATATCAAAACATAACGGTGAGTGTATTTTAAATAGAGGTTCAGAATAAAATCGAAACGTAACACAAACTTACCAAAATAAACAGTCTTTTCGCATTTAGGGCACTTTGAAGCCATCGTCTCTCAAACCGGATTCTCTCAATCAGCGTCAGGTTTGTCTTCCAGGCGCGCAAGAAGACCAATGGCTGAGAGAGAGCTGGAGCGCATCCCACTGAAAGCGCCGCGCTGGATTTGCATAGCCCCGCCCACTCTCGCAGGTCCGCTTGAGGGCTTCGCTTTTCGCTTCTCTCATTGGTCAGGCTGACGGTCAGTCATCAAGTGGGCGGGGTCGTCTGGCTGTCACTGGCTCTTTCTTTTTACATCCTTCAGCGGGAATGTGAAAGGCGTCCAACAAAGGTTCCTTTGACGTCTCATGAATAGGGATTCTTCAGCACTTGCCAGACCGTTACTAATGGAAATCAGAGGGAGAAAGATATTGGCAGGTCCCAGTCATGCTTACACACTTCTCTTTTTGTTTGGGGTTGAGGTCACTGTATGGCAGTATTACGTTTTTGACTAGTTTGTCCTTTACATCACCACGCCTAAAAATGTCTGTCACCCACATCTTTTTTTAGACTCAGGTTTTTGCCAGCTCTTACAGACTTTTGCCTTGACCATGTGTCCACGTCATTTCTCCCTCGAACTGATCAGTCAGCAGAACAAATGTCCACCTTTTCCAGTCTCCTTCACAGCTACACGCAACCAAGTCCTATTGTCTTCCATAAATTTCTAAATTGCTTAGTCAACTAGTCAAACAGAACCCTGACTAGTACTGTTGTAAAGTGTCTCTTGATACCTAAGTGAATATTGACTCTCACTCTACCTATAGCTGATTTCAGTGAGAGGGATGTGAATCTTGCAGCGTCAAGTTTATTTAAGTTCATTTGTGTGTCAGTGTTACAGTGTCAGTTAATTTGCTGTATTAGCACATTTGCACAGCTGCAATGCAGGGATTTGCTGTGTTGGCTTGGTCGGACGAAACCTTAAAGGGGTCATATGATGCTGCTAAAAAGAACATCATTTTGTGTATTTGGGGACATAATTACTGATTATAATGACTTATACTGTCTTTTTACGCGTTGCATTGCATCGCGCCGCGCCGCGTAAACATAAAACTCTGTCTGCATTTGTGATATAAAGAATATCTCTTTGGATTTGAGACTTTAGTCTTTGCAACTTTACAGATCTTCTTTATGCACCAAGAGCTTGTAACACTCCAAAGAGAAAGGAAAAATTGAAATCGCATCATATGACCCCTTTAATGCTTGTTGTAAAATAATGTTTTTAACGACTAAAAAGTTAAAAATTACAACATTTAAAAATTCTAATGGAGTAGCATTCATATATAAGTGAGACGGGGGCTAGTTGTCACAGCCTTTATCTCAATAATAAAGTAATCAAGTGAATTCAATGAAATACTGGTATACAGTCAGGGAAAAGTCAACTACGTAATGAAGGTAGATTTAAACAGAAAGGTAAGTTGTTAGGAGAAGGGTATTAATATATACCCATGTATATGTGTCATATTAATGTCAGGTTGGGGCAAAATTGTCCATTGTGACAACTTACCCCATATAGTGTGACAACATGCCCTGCCATGTGTTCAGTAAACAGTTTTTTTTTTCCTGGACAATAACAGTGAAAATATTCAGTATCCTTTTTGTAGGCAAAGATTATGTGCAGAAATTGCCTTTTAAAAATAAACCTGAGAATTATTCCCTAAAGTAAATAGTGTGACAACTAGCCCCGGCCTCCTCATATGAACACTACTGTTTGGAATTTCTATTTCAAGTGAATGCAAATACATTTTATTTCACATAAATGTTAAACATTCTGTTTTTTCAAATAAGCCTGAAATAAATGTCATGCTTCCATAACGTGATAATATTAAGCAGCACAACTGTTTTCAACACTGATAATAATCAGAAATGTTTGTTGAGCACCAAATCAGCATATTAGAATGAATTCTGAAGGATCATGTGACACTGAAAAATTGCAGATGAAAATTCAGCTTTGCCATCACATAAATTTAAATTTTAAAATATATTAGAATACAAAAATTTATATTTTAAATTGTATTAATACTGTACAATATTACTGTTTTTACTGTATTTTTTTGATCACATAATTGCAAAAATTGGTGAAAAATATTTTAAAAATATTACCAACCCCAAACTTTTGAGCATAAAGTCCTTTTACCTCAAGCCTGTGCAAATCCATTGGCACAAGTGTTGAACAGGTGCCTAAGGCCCTTTGCCTCCATAAATACCCAGTCTTCCATTCACACCCGTTTCCCGTGGGACAGATTCAGAGCCACATGTTTCCCCAAAGCAAGTGTGTTGTGGGTGCATAATCCACCCACACCACCCTTCAAACACGCCCAAAACCAGCCCGACTCTTCATGCACGTGCTGTCATGATTCATGTGGGAACATCTGCATTATTAAATGCTTCTTAAAAATAATAGCAGCAGATTTTCAAGACATAATCTAGGTGTGGTGAATCATTTAGGCTCTTAATTAGGAGATTGCTATGTTTTCCTTTCAAAATAATAAAATAAAACAAGATTTATGAACAAAATATGAATGCTGTTTTACCACCAGAGGGTTGCTAGTTGCTAAGGTGTTATTAGTGTTGTTACTGTTAACTAAAAAAAAAACATTTGATTGTTAATTGAAATAAACCTGAATTAAAATAAAATATAAATATTACATGAAGAACATATGTTTTTTTAACTGAAATATAATTTTTTTCCCCAAAAACTTATAAAAATTGCAAAAGTACATTACAAAATCACAAAAATTTTACTAAAATGAAAATGAAAACAGAAATTAAAAATAAAAACTACTCTAAATATTAATAAAAACTATAATATTCATAAATAATAAATACAAGTTCTCAGTGTTTTTAGGGTGTTACTTTAGGGTATTCTGGGTGGTTACTAAAGCCTGAAGAGCCCACCAAGTATTATTGATCCTTATAACCTGCTAAAAATCCTGACTAAACCTACCTAAGCTGTTTTCTGGTCTTCGCTGGTTTAAGTTGGTCTCTCCTGCAACTCAAGCTAAAAAAAAGTGCCCCAACTTCCCTAAAACTAGCCAGCAGATTAGTTGGTCTGTTGGTCTTAGGCCAGCCTAAGCTGGTTTAAGATGGTTTTGTTCAGAAGGGTGTATGACTTAGGCTTTGCTCCTTAATTTGGTGTAAGTCCATGGGATGTACCACACAAATACCACTAATAAAAGAATTATATTTGACACAGCAGAAATTAAATATATTCTGAGGGTAATGCCAGGAATCTAGTCACATAAGTGTAACCAGTCGTGTAGCTATTATATCATATGCAAATGTGAATGAGGATCCAGATGTACTGAAGCAGAACTTGTCTATTATTGTATTAAAGTGGTTCTGGATATTCTTAACTGCAAGAGACTGAAGGAGAGCGGTTGGTATCAGACCTCTTAAGAGTGTCTACAGTTAAAGACAGCAGTCTGGGAAACAACAGCAGGTGTCTGTGGTGACCGATAAGGCAGACAAGGCACAGACTCCATGTTATCTCCAACTAGTCTCTAAGCAACTCAACCCAGTAAACCCAACTTTACTATCAGACATTCACAGGTCAGAAACTGGAGAAAGAGCTCAGAGTGACCTTAACATGGTACTATTACATAAATGGCATCGCTGCGAAGGCCCTTTGTCATACTTCAAGTTTCAGAAAAGGGATGCTGAGGAATGTCAAAAATCATCCCTTGGTATTTGTCTTGATTCTCTGCCTAAGATAACAGTCGAACGACCTCGTCCTCAAATCGCACACACTCTGAGATTGTAGTGATGGGAAGATGTACTCAGCTTTCCAACAGTCCTCCTCTGGGAGTTTCCTCATCTCTGGAGTGTCTTTGTTTTATCTAATCAGAGCTACTTTATTTAGCTGGTTTGCTTACACATTGTTCATGTCGAATCATTGTTTGTTTAAGTTCCAGTGGAAAATGAATGCTTTCGGTCACATGAACAGGTGATGTAACCACAAAAAGTCACAGGAGAAGGGCGAGGGAACTATCACATGGATTCAAAGCTTGTTTTGATGGTCTAAAGTACTTTCCAGCACCTGACAGGAAAATGCAAATGGTTAATCTGTTGATTACATAAGGAGGGAATTTTTTATAAGATGTTGAGGATGTTTTGGTTACAATAGTTGTTTTGGTTTGTTTGTGTGTGTGTATGTTGTGGATATTACTTGCAATAGGCAGGTCTTATTCTGCTGTTTATAATTCACCTGAGTAATTAGTGATTTCTCCGTTGAATGGGTTAGTAGTTAACAGTACATCTTGGATAGTAAGCAGTTCATCAGTGTATTTTTATACCAATATACTGTATATATAGCTTACCTTTTGAAGTGAAAAGGAACATCCCGTGCACATAAATAATAATAATAATAATAAATAAAAGTAAATAAAATTGTATTAAAAATGTTATAAATAAAAATAAAATAAAATACATTAAAATAAAATACAGTATTTTACTTATGATTGGCATATGATTGCTCTGCCACCAAATGGTGCTGCTCTTAAAGGCTTTTGTACACCATTTCCATAATGTGAAGTATTTTTATAAAATAAAATATAATAATAAAATTAAATTAAATTTTGGGGCCACTGTCGTATGACAAGAAAGCTTGAGCTATGTTTTTATTTATTTATTTTTAACAATGAAATCCACTTAATTTGAAGGGTTAAAAATACTTTTTAGACCCAGTGCATTAAATTGCATCTCTCTGAAAACTGTATAGACTTTTCTGGTGACAGTCAGAATGACACCCTTTTATTTTGTGAACATCTTTGTATAGAAGTAAAATGCCTAAAATGACAATCTTGGGAAGCTCATTCTAGCAAGTTCTCATTTTGCCTTTTCCCAAGTGAGACTTTGAATAATATTGATAATATTGCTTTTTACAGTTGATACTTTTCTTTCTTCTTTTTTTCTCATATGGCATATGAGATCACTTCCACAATGTTTCAAACTGAACCTGTCCAGAGATGTATTTTGTCAAAACAGCATGGGAACGCCCACACAAAAATCCCAAAACTTGACATATTCAAAACAAACAGAGCAATAACAGATCCATTCCTCAAACACAGAGCCACCAGAGGCGCATTTGTCTCTCTGGACAAACACTTAGGCCTGGTTCCACAGACAGGGTTTAGATTAAGCCAGGACTAGGCAATAGTTCAATTAGGGCATTTAAGTAATTTGTATTAGCGTGCCTTTGAAAAAACATTACTGGAGTGCATTTTGAGACAAAACAGAGGCACTGATATATTTTAAGATCAGTCAGTGCAAGTTTCTTTCAGTTAAAACTGCTCAGATTTACACTTTAGTCTGGGACTAGGCTTAAGCCTTGTTTGTGAAACCGGGGGTTTGTGTATAGTCTTTGGGTTTGGGTCAAGAAAGTACATCACAGTTCACATTTGTAATTTTGCCTTTGAAGTATAACACAGTACAGAAAAGAAGAAAAAAGTATAAACAGACCAGTACAATAAAGGGAAAATATCCCAGTTTTACTTTGAAAAGTGAATTTTTTAAAACCAAAACAGATGTACTCTCTGTGTGAAAGCAGTTTCGTAAAAAATAAAATTAGAGTATAAAAAAAGATCATTGTGAGAGTTTATAAGTTGCAGTATATGAGATATAAAGTCACAAGATATGTATATATATAAGTTTTACTCTTGACACGGAAATGGTCTTTCATAGGAAATACACATTGGGATATATAAAAATATTTCTTTCAAACTGTAAAATCTTTGTGAACTAAATAAAGCAAGTGATTTTCCCTACAATATAATTTGTGTGTTCAAAATGAAGGCTACGACCTACACGCTTATAATTTTGCCTGGTGTAGAAGACAGAGTTTTGCAGTATTCAAGGACTAGTAAATTCAGCTTTAAGAAGGAAGCTGTGATTGATTTAAAGGTTATGTGAACAACTAGGCTGTCATTTACATCATTATATAACCAACCACAACCACAGTGATCGTAAATGACAAGATTAACAATTTGTACATGCGTATATGCGCATACATGCGAGTTCATGCATGTACCGTATAAAAACTATGCATAAAACTGTCCATTTCTGTTAAACTGACAGTCCTGCCTATAGGGAAAAGCGTCAATCACAGCCCTTTACTGCCCTAATTTTATCTAGATATTGCTGTATATCATGCAGAGCAGAGCAGGGAAATGCACCCACACATGCACATTTGCTACAAAAAAGATCTTGATGGACATATTACACTTTTGCATGCAATGCACCCGTGCGTGTGGAGCCAGTAACCTGGCCCTGTGGTATCTGGGGTCAGCTGCTGCTTTCTTCCCCAAGATTTTTGGCATACGGATGACTCCACTGTTCTCTTGCCAACTGTCCATGTCCTGTAGAACAGATAGCAGGCTAAAACACGGACAGCTGGCCTCTTGTAGGGCCTCGCACCCTTTATGTCTGGTGCTTTGTGGTTTTGGTGTAATTCTCCAGCAGGGCAGGGCAGGGCAGATGGAAACAGTGTTCATGCCAGTCCACAGCAGCTGAGATTTTGAAAATCCTGTCGCTCCTGGCCAGAGTATAGTCTTTTTTTCCTCTTTCTCTCATTCGCTTTGTTATTGCTTCCTCTTTTTCTGTCTCTGCACCCCTATAAACTTTCTTGTTAAGGCATGTGCTTTTATCTGGTTTACCGTCATTCTGTGTTGCCCTTAAAGGGATAGTTCACCCAAAAATGAAAATTTGATGTTTATCTGCTTACCTCCAGGGCATCCAAGATGTAGGTGACTTTGTTTCTTCAGTAGAACACAAACGAAGATTTTTAACTCAAACCGTTGCAGTCTGTCAGTCTTATAATGGAAGTGAATGGGAATCAGGGCTTTGAGAATAAAAAAAAACATACACAAACAAAACCAAATTAAACCCTGCAGCTCGTGACGATACATTGATGTGTAAAGACACAAAACGATCGGTCTGTGCAAGAAACTGAACAGTATTTATATAATTTTTTACCTCTGATCCACCGCAATGTCTGAGCGCGTTCACAACATGCGGATCGCAGACTTATAAGTGCATTACCGCCACCTATCTCTCAAATGGACCATTGATACTCCTAATTGAGATTGTAGATAGAGTGTCAATGGTTGTCAAAACGCACCGGCAGTCGAGGACGCGCTCAGGACAGTTCAGACATTGCAGTGCATCAGAGGTAAAAAACGATATAAATACTGTTCAGTTTCTTGCACAGATGGATCGTTTCGTGTCTTAACACATCAATGTATCGTCACGAGCCGCAGGGTTTAATTTGGTTTTGTTTGTGTGTTTTTTTTTACTCTCAAAGTCGTGATTCCCATTCACTTCCATTATAAGAATGACAGACTGCAACGGTTTGAGTTAAAAATCTTCGTTTGTGTTCTACTGAAGAAACAAAGTCACCTACATCTTGGAGGCCCTGGGGGTAAACAGATAAACATCAAATTTTCATTTTTGGGTGAACTATCCCTTTAAAGTCAACATGAAATGGTATTTGCAACCCATTTTGCTTTCATGAGTGATTTTATCTGTATGATAAATGTAGGCCAAGACTGATTTTATCAGTCATTTTTTAATTGTGAAATGGATGGGTAGAATTAAAAACTTTTTTGTTGTTTGTGGAAAAAGAAAGTAATTTCATTGTGTTATTCATGTTTATAAGTGTTTCTTCAACTTCAGGGTTGATTTTTATTGAAACAGATTTCAACTATTTCAGTAAATAATTAATTTATTTATAGAAAAAAGTAATGGAAACCGTTTGCAGTGCAATTATAATATACATTACTGTTCAAAAGTTTGGGCCATAAAAGAAGCCTTTTATGCTGACCAAGACTGCATTTATTTGATCAAAAATACAGTAAAAATTGTAATATTGTGAAATGCTATTGCAATTTAAAATAATTGTTTTCTGTTTTATTATATTTAAAATGTAATTTATTTTGGTGATGGCAAAGCTAGATTTTCAGCATCATTACTCCAGTCTTCAGTGTCACATGATCCTTCAGAAATCATTTGAATACGCTGATTTGGAATAATTTCAAGAATAATTTCTTATTATTATCAAAGCTGAAAACAACTGTGCTTCTTAATATTTTTGTGGAAACCTTGATGTATATTTTTCAGGATTCTTTAATGAATATAAAGTTCAAAAGAACATGATTTATGTAGTGCATCCTTGCTGAATAAAATGATACATTTCTTTTATAGATTTCTGTCTAGATTTTAATTTTACCCTTGTCCCAGAACCCTACTTTCAAAATATGAAAATGTATTCTAAAGATATTATTATTTGCTTATATAAAACCATAATAATGTAACTAAACAATGAAATCATCATAAACCATTTAAATTCTTATTTTGTGAAAAATTATTTCCATTTATTATGTAGTTTAAAAGTACAGTTTGGTGTCATTTCCACTACACCAAACAGTAATGCTTCAAATATGAGACATGTCATGTGAAGACAACAAAAGGAAAATCAAAGGAAATATAACTTGTGTCATTTCTAATCAAGCTGTAAGTTTGTCAAATTATGCAAAAAGTTTGAAAATATTATTTAATTCCTATTGTATGAAATAGGTTATGTTAGCAAGGCAAAGTGAGTTGGCCATTTTATTTCTAAAATATTGATAATGTGTTTTGGAATTTTTATGACTTTCAGATAAGAAGATGAATTTTTCCTCCACCAACAAGGAATTCTCAGTAACTGATGAAAAATTACAACGACAAGTATGTTTTGTGAAAGACAGTAAAGCGTACATTTAATTTGGCTATTTTTATGATGCTACAGCTGAAATGAAATACAGTATTTCTTTTTCTTTTTTTTTTGCCTTTATCCAATTCTACTGATAGGGACTTAAAGAGATTTCGACAAGAATCAGAATAGGATTGAGAAATGCTGCAACCATGATTCAAACTCATGTCACCTACTCAGTTGTCAGAGCGCTAGGCCATTGCTTCTATCAAGCACACTATTTCTAAACCAGATGAATGTGCACACAAACACACATGAAAGCCACAAACACGTAGCCTACACACTTATCACATCTACAACACCACACAATTTTCTCTTCTAATCTAATACGCCACAACACAGAGAACAGGAAGAGGAAAACGATAGTTCCGGAATGAAAGGCTTTGTACTACACATTACACAATGAATGAGATGAGGTCAGCGCCGGGGTTGCTCTGACAAAATATGTCATCAGGCCCAAATCTAATCTTCTGATGTGTTGTGAAAGAGGCGAGATGAGTCAATTAATTGGGTGTCACTTCCTCAGTCAGCGGTGTCGGTGCTGCTGTGTTCTGAGGACTCACATTGTACACTTTGTTCTGTAGCGAGCACGTGAGGACAAAGACATGTGATTAACGATGGTTTACTTGCGCCCCCTGCTGATCAGTAGTAGAATGTGCATATAAATACAGCACACTGGCAGAACTCACAAACAATGCTTTTTGTGATATAAGAAGAAAGCTGAAGTAATAATATCTTAGAGGCAAACTGTATCATTCCTTCTCTGTTGTTTAAGATATTTTCATTTATTTTCCTTTGTAGGCCTAATGCAAAATTATAGTATATTGCTGCCATCTGGTGACAGTCAGAATGACACCCTTTTATTTTGTGAACATCTTTGTACAGCCTCCAGACATTATTAATAACCTTATATCATCTATAAGGTTTTCAGTCCAGATTTTAAGAATTTTGTGCATGAATCCTTTCTACTAGGCTTAGAGAAAATACTTAGAAAAGCAAGAAAATACAATAGTTAGGTATAACATTTTTCAGATTTTATATTTGTCAATAATCATTTTGTAAGACACAAATCAGTACAAAATATTTCAGTACACATCATTCAGTCTTTAAGATTTAATGAAACAGTATCACAAAACGTAATATTCTGCTACGGCCTATACAGTATTTCTTTTTTTTGCCTTTATCCAATTCTACTGATAGGGACTTTAAGAGATTTCGACAAGAATCAGAATAGGATTGAGCAATGCTGCAACCATGATTCAAACTCATGTCACCTACTCAGTGTCAGAGCACTAGGCCATTGCTTCTATCAAGCACACTATTTCTAAACCAGATGAATGTGCACACAAACACACATGAAAGCCACAAACACGTAGCCTACACACTTATCACATCTACAACACCACACAATTTTCTCTTCTAATCTAATACGCCACAACACAGAGAACAGGAAGAGGAAAACGATAGTTCCGGAATGAAAGGCTTTGTACTACACATTACACAATGAATGAGATGAGGTCAGTGCCGGGGTTGCTCTGACAAAATATGTCATCAGGCCCAAATCTAATCTTCTGATGTGTTGTGAAAGAGGCGAGATGAGTCAATTAATTGGGTGTCACTTCCTCAGTCAGCGGTGTCGGTGCTGCTGTGTTCTGAGGACTCACATTGTACACTTTGTTCTGTAGCGAGCACGTGAGGACAAAGACATGTGATTAACGATGGTTTACTTGCGCCCCCTGCTGATCAGTAGTAGAATGTGCATATAAATACAGCACACTGGCAGAACTCACAAACAATGCTTTTTGTGATATAAGAAGAAAGCTGAAGTAATAATATCTTAGAGGCAAACTGTATCATTCCTTCTCTGTTGTTTAAGATATTTTCATTTATTTTCCTTTGTAGGCCTAATGCAAAATTATAGTATATTGCTGCCATCTGGTGACAGTCAGAATGACACCCTTTTATTTTGTGAACATATTTGTACAGCCTCCAGACATTATTAATAACCTTATATCATCTATAAGGTTTTCAGTCCAGATTTTAAGAATTTTGTGCATGAATCCTTTCTACTAGGCTTAGAGAAAATACTTAGAAAAGCAAGAAAATACAATAGTTAGGTATAACATTTTTCAGATTTTATATTTGTCAATAATCATTTTGTAAGACACAAATCAGTACAAAATATTTCAGTACACATCATTCAGTCTTTAAGATTTAATGAAACAGTATCACAAAACGTAATATTCTGCTACGGCCTAATGCTACATATTATAGAATTTGCATTAAGATACCAAGACTAACAAGACTAATATTTATAATGTTAATATTTTTTTATAAAGTAGAAAAAAAAGCAGATTTAATGGTCAGCAACAAGCCACAGACAGATTATGTAAGTGTCATTTCCCATGTCATTTCCTGTTTTATGCTTATAAAATGATCAGATGTCTTCTCATTTGATCTGCACAAGTGTTTGTCTGTTTTGATGTACTGTACCAATAAATCTTGGTGTCCATTATACAAGCACTTCTGTTTCGGGGTTTCTTTCTGTTTCTTTCACCAGCATTTCTGATCGAAAGTCCGTTACACCTGATCCATGCAGAGGTTTCATTTGTGTACTTGAGTGCGTGTGTCTATATACAGCAAACTGCATGAAACTGATCAGCAACCCTCCCTCTGTGCAGGTTCTAAGTGCACTGGACCCAGGTTCACAGTCACATCCATGGATTGAAGACAATGGTTATAATATTTGTGAACTGTGTTTGGCTGTAATTAAGTCTGTAATAAAAAGAACACAAGAAAAGACGGAGCTTGATCAGGCCACACACTTTAATTGATTTCTTCGGTTTCTCTAGCAGTTGCCTGCTGTGCTAGAGCAAGGGCCCTGGGAGAAGGCCAGCTGGGGCTCTGCCGAGAGCAGCTAGCGAGAGCGAAGAAGATCGAGAGAGAGTACAAGATTCCCAAAACCTTCTACTGCTTGTTAGAGGCTTTTAGTCCTGGGTATAGACTGCAGCAAATTAACATCAGGCTACAACTTCAGATCAGTACATGATAACTGCTTCAGCATATTGAGATCAATTTGATTGCTTCAGTTTTAAGTCCAAAAACACACATATTTATGAATAAATAGGTAGGCACACACAAATCAGCAGTACGGGCTTGCTTTGTTGTGAGTCTCCATGGAGGGTAAATCGAAGCCTGCCATTGGTTGAGGCCGGTCATGTGATTGCAGATTACAGCTTGAGGCAGAGCTTGGTTTGTAAGGTTTTCATATGGTGTAAATCAGCTGCTCACCACAGCATTCCACTCTGTCTTCACTAACAACAACCACCAAACATGAGGTGCCCTACCATTCTGTGCCAAATCCAGCGCTCACAAAATCCCACTCACCTCCCCCAAAATCTTCTCCACCAAAATTACATTATTAACGCCTTGTCAGATGTCAAGCCTGGTCTAAATAGTCAGAAGGGTTTATAGTCACATATGTTTTGTTAATCGATTCACAATCATCTTTATATTTATTTGTTTATATTCATGGGTCCCCCTCCTTTGGGCCTAATGAATGGGTTATATGTCACGGTTGTCCCCCTAAAGACAGTCCTGTTTATTCTTGACCTATTTTTGTATGTCATAATGTACCAGTGTGAGTTTATATGTTTTGAACAGAGAATTGAGTAGCAGTGTCCTTTTGTGGTGTTATAAAACGTTTATGTCAGTGATGTAGTTTGCAATGTTATACATGTTAAAAATTGCAAAAATAAAAACTAATTTCTATTATACAATGAAATCAATCCTAAATATATTAAATTACAGTCCTCTCTCTCTCTCTCTCTCTCTCTCTCTCTATCCGACTGAATATATTAACATTTAGTTAAATAAACTGAAAGATAGGAATCTTATTTGATTTGTAGATACTTGCATTATGAATTATTATATG
>NW_015631716.1:813178-823100 GCF_001515625.1 Sinocyclocheilus rhinocerous
GCACAGCTTATTGTTCATACAATACTTTTCTCTGCATCAGTAGTGCTATAGAGGTCTCATAATTTTAGTGTCTCTTGCTGGTTTAAGGGTCTATTGCTTGTGTTTTTCACATGTTGACTAATTCAATGTGTAAAAATCCTGGAACATGTGCCACCCAATGACTTCTGAAAAGCAGTGTTTTACGTTTCCCTCTGACCAAACTTAGAAGAGGCTAAATCTTTGTAGTTGTGTACGCAGGGAAAGTATAATTATAAACTGGCTTTCGAGACTTTGAGCTTATTCCAAGGCTAGAGAACAAATAAATAAAACAGGATTTGGACTTCAGTTTATAAAAATCTGGTTTAGTGACTGTCAACCAGTGTTTAGACTACTTGCTCGGAACTTAAACAGAATTAGAAACTACCACATTTCTTTATTATGCACCAGAAGACGCTTCAGGCTGAAAGTATAATCTTTTGGTAGTCATTAAAAACATCTTCACTAACTCCACATGATGACCTCTCCATTAGGTTTTTCACACTTATTAACATGTTAACCCAGAGTCACTTTTAAGCCTTGGCTAATGTAATCCTATATGAATGTATCACATTGTACACCTTGAAAGTCGTTAAAGAAGTGCTACAAATGTTAATGAAATGTTATCCAGGGTTAAAAGTGGCCTCAACCAGAGATTAATAAAATATGTTAACGCACAGTTAAGCTTAATGTGAAAAGCCTAGTTAATAATGATGGTGCTGGACAATAAATATTCTTTGTAAAGTGATTTATTCCGGTGGAATAAGACTGATGAAAAGGCCAGCGTAAATTTCTACTCACATCCAAGCTTATTTATTCTGGGTATTGCTGGCTTGGTATTAGTCTAGCTGGCTGAACAGCACAGCCATGCTGGTGACCAACTAAACTTGTCTGATGAAGCTGATTGACCAAGGAAGTCTTGCTAGTTAAGATAGTTAAGGGGCCTACTGGAAAGACTATATCATTTGAAACACAAAAGCAACTGCTGATCTTTTCAACATCGAATCCATCATCCTTGCCACAATCCCCTAGCTGTGTCTGAAATCACATACCGTCTGAACAGATACTGTAGTTTAATAAGAACTTACTTTGTGACCATTAAAAAAGTATGTGCTATATGAATGTATGTAATATGAATGAAATCCATATTACATTTGTGGCCTCATGGGACAGTAAAGCGTCCATCAGATACGCACTTCTTGACATAAGTAGAAGGTCATCCAGTTACTTTTTTGTTTTATGAATACTTTGAATTTAGGCATATGCTTTTCATATACTCAGGGCATTTTCAGATGATAATGCTCGGCAAGTAAGGGATTTTTCTGAATTCATAAATCTAGTGTTCTTTTTCCAGACAAAACCTCTGCGTATTATGGAAAGACTAATGACGTTCGGCTGGTAGAAAAAACAAAGCAAAGCAATGCAAAACAACCCAATATGTAATCTAACCTGAGGAAAAGCTGATCTTTGATTAGAACCGCTACGAGTGAATTTACACATATTCTGGTTTACGAATCTGTTCTTTTTCCGGACAAAGCCTCTGTGTATTGAGAAAAGACTAATGATTTTTGAAGGGAAAAAACAAACAAACAAAGCAAAGCAATGCAAAAAACAAACAAAAAAAACAAACGGTTTTTTTAAACAACAACAAAACTAATTTAACTTTGAAAAAAGAATCATATCAGACATTTGAGCCTACTTTTTGACTCAAGCCAACAAGCAGCCATTCTAATACCATAGCAACTTCCTACCCATGCCCTAGCAACCAGCCACACACCCTAGCAACCATATTGCAACATGGCCCAGTCAAATGTCACCACCAGAACATTATTTAGACACAGCAAGGTTTGGACTCTCAGCTCCAACATTGTGACAGCACCTTTTCGCATTTTCTTCTAAGTTATTCTAGTTAATGTTTCTCCACAGAGAGGAATGTCTTTCCTTGTTCTGTTATATGCTACTTGTTTGTTTATCTTTGTTTCAAACTCAGTCTGAGAGCAACAGTTGTTTATTTGTTTCATTTCGCCTCTAGTGGGTCCAAAGTAGTACAGCAATGGTTCGGTCGTTTGAAGTAGGCGGGGAAACGCGAGTGATGCTGCCCATACAGACCCCCTTCCCCTCCCTCTGGCGCTCTCTCCAGCCCGTGGCCCGAGTCACTGCTCCAGGATCCCGCGTTGTTGGGAAGGTGCTCCTAAACACGCGGGTGATTCTGAGCGCGATCACTTACACCGCCCCGTAGAACGCGGCTGCATAAAAATATGTGCACTGTCTCTTTAAGATCCCTTCGTTGGCCCGCTGCGTATTGATCAATCCACCATTTTCCAGCGCACAGCACTCAGCGGCGGCGGCGGAGAGAGAAAGCCCTACCTGGAGACGCCAGGCAGGACCGGGGGCAGTCATGGCAGCCAACATGTACCGGGTCGGAGGTAAGAGATCACGCTTGGTAAAAATATGTTGTGCCCTTTTTTTTGTGTGTCGCTCTCGTTCATGCTTTTTCGCAACAAGGCTTAGCAGTTTTAGGTTTGTCCTTCCTCTTTTATGTTTTAAAGTACTGTAGGACTACAGTGAGAGGATGATGATGATGGTGATAGCGAACAGCGAGATGAAGAGGAACACTCTCGTTTCGGGACCCCGAGAATGTTTTTACTACTAACTGGCGCAACATTTATTGCCGTTAGCACGATGTAACGTTAGCGCGTCCGAGTGTCATTGAGTATTAGTAACAAACTCAGAAATTTTACACAGAAGAGACGCTTTTGAGCTTTTGAAGTTAAAGTTTGAGCCGCACGCCTCACTTAAGACACCCTGACGAGTCGGAAACACGCTGTTTTAATCAGAGAGGACGGTACCGTGTCAACTCTTTGTCTTGTAATTGACTTTTTATAGATATTGGATGTAATGGATGGAGGGAGAAAGTTTTGGCACATAGACGTAAAGCCAGTAGATTGAGTCCAGTGGTCATGGAGAAGCTGTAGTGTATAAAAGGAGAACAAAGAATGAACTTAATTGAGATGTATATGCTCAAAATAAAGAAGAAAGATGCCAGTAATGCACTGCTGTTGTTATAAATCTGGGTCACATTTAAAAGGGGTTCACAATTATCTGTAATTACCTGAATTATCTATTATGACTGAAGCTAAGGTACCTAGGCTATTTAAAGGAACAGTTTGCCCCCCCCCACACACACACAAAAAAAGTGCCATTTACTCACCTTTATGATGTTCCGAACCTGTATGACTTTCTTTCTTTCGCAGAACATAAAAGGAGATGTAATGACAGCCTCAGTCACCATTCACTTTCATTGCTTTTTCCATACAGTTAAAATGAATTCTGCCCCCTTTTGTGTACTGCGGAAGAAACAAAGTCATACAGGTTTGAAACATCATAAGATAAATGATGCCAGAAGTTTCATTTTTGGGTTATCCATCCCTTCCAGTGATTGCATTTAGCTCAGGAACTGATTCCCTGTTGGTTTCAGTTATCCATTAGGATCCCGGCTATGCTGATTTAGGGAGAATGAATGTGTGCTTACAGTGTCCAATGTGTAATTATTGGTATAATGAGTGTATTGGGCTTCGGGAGCTGATGAACTTGGTCTAACCTGAAGAAAAGCTGATCTTTGATGAGGAGGAATACGAGTGAATTTACACCAATTGTGGTTCATAAATCTGTTCGGCAGCCCAGCTGTCCTCAAATTCTTGTTTTCTGCCTGGATGTTTCGGGTTAAACATTTCCCTGATGTGTGAAGTATACTGTATACAGTATTCGAATGTTTTGTGTTTATAGATTATCTGGATCGTCTAGTACATTTGTGAACGTGTAGTATACGAGCATACAGTATCCATCCCACAATGCAATGCGCTTGACTTAACTTTTCATTTGCAGTTTTGCAATTGAACTGGAGTAATATCTGCCAAAAATGACCATCTTTACAATCTCTTAAAGGAATAGCCTAGTTCAGCCAAAAATGAAAATTCTGTCATTATCTGCTCACCCACATCATTCTAAACCTATAAGTCTTTTGTTGAAGATGAAGATATTTTCAATATTCTCTCATAATTTTTGTCCATGCATTGAAAGTCCACGCAACCAAAACTTTGATGCTTTAAAAAGTTCATAAAGATATTGTAAAAGTAATCCATATGAATCAAGCGGTTTAATCCAAGTCTTCTGAAGAGACACAATCTCTTTACGGGGAAGTCATGGCCTAATGGTTAGAGAGTCGGACACGTAACCCAAAGGTTGCGGGTTCGAGTCTCGTACCGGCAGGGATTGTCGTTGGGGGGAGTGAATGTAAAGAGCTCTCTCCCACCTTCAATACCACGACTGAGGTGCCCTTGAGCAAGGCACCGAACCCCCAACTGCTCCCCGGGCGCCGCAGCAGAAATGGCTGCCCACTGCTCCGGGTGTGTGTTCACGGTGTGTGTGTGTTCACTGCTGTGTGTGTGCACTTTGGATGGGTTAAATGCAGAGCACTAATTCCAAGTATGGGTCACCATACTTGGCCACATGTCACGTCACTTTATATGATGAACAGATTTAATTTACGGTTTTATTTAAATAAAAACATTGATCGATGCACATAGAGCACATCAACTCTGCTAAACACGAAACTTGCTTGTCACACAAGAACTAACCTCATTTGGAATGACATGAGGATGAGTAAATGATGACATAATTTTTATTTTCGGGTGAACTGTCCTTTTAGAATGTTCTTATCTTTCTCAGGTTTTAATTTAGACATATTTAACCCTCTACCGCACGCATTATGATAGACCTATAGAAAAAAATATTTGAATCTTTTTCTTTTCTAAGAATGGCTTAACTTGAAGTGCTGTAAAAAAAAATGTGGAAAAAAATATATTTTTAAGGTACTTTATGATATGTTGCCATACGGCAACAGCATACAATAGTGGATCTATCTTAGAATAAGTGTAAGCTTACTTATAATTAATATTTTTCCTCAGAAATGTTGTTTGATTCAATTGGTGCTATTATAAGCTTTAACACAGTACTTACTTATAATTGACACCTTATACATACTTTCCAAGAACTTGTGCTTTTATTTATTCTATTCTTTTTTTGCTGAACAATGATTTATATTTGTTTTAATTTCATTACATTTTTCATGAATGTTATTTAAACTGCAAATTTATACAGTTAACACAAATATAATACTGTATATAATGTATCATTAAACATTGACATAAAACCAAAAACATTGCAGTTCATGAAAATTCAGCATTATGCAATCTCTTGAGAGGAAGACTATGGACATCACCTTGAAATAGCGTTGAATAATGCATAAAAAATACAGTATTGCGTATGTACTACTCAGTATGCAGTGCACTATATTCTAAACAGGTCGCTGTTCTCACTGGATATCCTGTACAGAGATGAATCACAGGTTTGTGAATGCGTTCGTTCAGGACTTTAAGATCATTGCGTAATTCTGTTACTCTGTTACACGCTCCTCCCCGTGTTTGCAACATCCTTGGCTGCTGAGGCTGAAAATGGCCCCAGGCACTCCATCCAGCAGAGAGTCTCCAAGGGCCTCCATACCTCTGGCTACTGCATCACCTGATACATATCGACATCTCCTGCGCTCTCTCTCCATTTCTCTTTTTCTCTCATTGCTCTAGCATGGACCAAAAGAAGCACATTGACCAACCTCGGATTGGAGCAAAGCCAGTTTTGCACTATTTTACACCTCCATGTTCAGACCTCTGCTGTGCACCCTAGCAGCCATACTAATAGCTGATTGCTGAAGTGCACCATAACTATCATTTGGATTTCGTTAAAGCAGCCCAGACCGCTTCCCGCGTTGAAGTGTTCAGAATTCTCCTGATACCTCCAATGCAATCATCGTTTTCCATTGAGTGGATTTTGGGGTATCGAATTTGGAAACAGGGCCATAATGGTTAAAACAATGCCCCGTGAGGGAGAAACAAAGCCTTAGCGTTCCTTGCCTCCTTTGTCCTCCCTCACACTTGATGGAGAAGGTAGTCGGCCTGAATTCTCTCTCATTGAGCTACCGGCTTTTCTCTGGCTGATGAAAAGAAGGGAGGCTTCTCCTAGACTCCAGCGTAGAATAAATGTGCCAAGAAAATCAGAGGAAAAAATGTCAAAACAGACCACCATGAACAGCCACAGAAATGATGGAAATGGGCTGAATCACTTTGCGATTGGTGTCGTTGAACTTGGGTTGGGCCAGGTTTGAGTCAGGTTGATGAGAAACGTTGTTTCGAGCCATTGGGCAGGACACAGTGAGCAGAGATATATGGTGTTTGGGCACCTTTTCCAGGTGTTCACTCTCTTTAATATGTGTCCGATCAGTGCGGGCCACAAAGCAAGTGGATTTCAGATTTTTCTGTCTGGTACAGTAGCCGTAGCCTATTACATGGTACATTTTGAAGATGCATTTTGTTCCCCATCCGCCTTAGGGAAAGTGCGGTTGCTTTAAAGTTTTGTTCATGCTGAAGTGAGTCTAGTAGAATCTTCTGTAAATCACAGGCCAAGCATCTGTGCCTGCAGAACATCGCATAAGGGTCAATGATGTGATGCTCATTGTGTTGGGATTTCTATAAATTTTTTCTAAATACTTGAAAAACTCAGTTCATAATGCAGTGACTTGAATATATCTCCTCTATGATGAGCAGGGGTGATACTACTGTTCTGATGTCATAATGAGGATAAAAGCCTCATTAAAAGATTGAAATTCTTGAAAAGAAAACTTAAGTTGTTTGGCACAATCTTTTATTATTGTTATTTCTTAGAATTTTTTTTTTTAACAACTGCATTACTGCTTATTAATATTTTAAACATTTGATATTGTCTGACAAATCAAAATCATGGGGCCCAGCCAACATGCAGGAAAAAAAAAAAACTTAAATGGGCAATTGTATTTTAGACAGGCACTTCATGTCTTGGTCTTATGGTGTTTGTGAATTAGAGGGCCAAATAGGGAATACAAGTCTGATTTACTAATTGTAAAATGTGATGTTTGACTTAACAAAAATTTAATGATATTTATTTCTTAATTATTAATGTATTATAATTGATAATATTTGTAAAAATACCTTTTTTTACTTTGAAAAACATTTTTAAATGTTTTATTTTTTAATATTAAAATGTTTGTTCACATGTATTAAAGGTGTAAGTAATTTTTTAGTTATTAAATGTGAATTTTTCTTGAAAATTTTGTAATATATCAAATATATGTAACCAACATTAATTCAAAGAACATACATAGTTTTAAGAAATGGTACATTTTTAAGTGACTTTACCATTTCTTTATTGTGGCCATTTATATATGTCAAGGAGCCATCAGGCTTGAAAGATTTCAGTAGAATTGGATGTGCTTCTTCTTCCAAAAAGTTCTACTCATAACTGATGCTAGCACAGCTCACAGCGCAAAATACAGAAAAAAAGTTCCCAGATTCTTCCCGGGCCTGTACACAAAACAGGACAACAGGGATTGTAGTTCTGTAATATTTAAATACAGGTAATGATGGCATTACAGAAACTGTGAGTTGTCTTTGCCTAGCAAAGCATCAGTTGAGGCTGCTCTGAGCACTGTGGAGTCCTGAAGCACCTCCCCAGGAGCAATTATCTCTCTAGTACAGTTGTGTGATGATTGACAGTTAAAACAGCAACATTATAATTTATTCAATAGTTGCTCAGCTGGCAGAGACTCTTTAATGAGATGAGTGGAATGGAGAAAAATGCTCAAAGGATTAGCCAACTAACCAGTTTCTGCCATTACTTTTGTGGTAGCTTTATTTTATGATAAAGTGTTTTTTAAATCATTGATTTTTCTAAATTGATTTGACCCTTGATCCATTAGCACTAAAAATGCCTGCAAGCAGTTGCTGTGTTTTTAGCAAAGTAATTCTGGAGGTTTCAATCATTGCTCAGTGTTTTTTTTTTTTTTTGCCTTGACAGCGTTTGCACCTGTGTTTTACTCTATGACCTTACTAAGCTCAATATCATGTAATTTCTGTCCTAATGACTGTGACGACCAATGATACATTTTAGGTTTCTATTTTTGTCACTTTGCACTGGGATGTTCCACCAATGCTGAAATCTAATTGGTCCAAATCATTCCAGTCCAAATTGGTCCCATTTACTTTCTACTGCACCTTTCTGGTCATGTTATTTCAAAGAAATAAAATGTTGCTGTGCTTTTGAAATAACTTTACTTTTTGGCTGTCGTCAGCTTTTTGGGTTATTGGTTGTTGTTAACCAAATAGCTGTTTTGGCATTGTTACAGTTGTACAGTTTAAAATCTTGCCAATTTTATCGCAGTGATTTAATTCCTGTTAATATAATAAAGATGATATCAGTATTGGCCAAAATGATCAATTTGATAAATTAGCTTACTCCATACTGAACCTTTGGGATTCTTGAAATGCTCTCACATGTGAAGTTGACCTTCAGCATGTTCCAGTGAAAAAACACATAAAAAAATCGATGCTGGTTCTATTTCATGCTTATTCAGGTCTGGCTTCATTGTGGAATGGAAGTTTTACAATCCAATCAAAGTATCAGAATCAAGCATTTTATTTCTCTTCGAATATCCCTTGTAAGTGAAAGTGAACCGTAGTGAATGCAATTTGATGTTGGCTGTAAGCATCAAATACTGTATGCTGTGATTTTTGTCGCTTCATGCAGCTTTTTTGCTTTTAGTGTGAATAGAAAAATGGCTTGCTACTGAATACTTGTCACATTGTGGACATTGTGTCAGGATCTTTGTATACATATGTAGGTGGGACAATTACAGACCCTGCAATTTAATGCACAAAGCCTTGTTCTCCTTCCATTTATAATAGTCTGGTCTAAACAACCACAAACATCACTGCAGAAATCCATAGCTCTTATAGTCTGGTGACTAGTCAAACACTTAAAAAAAAATTGTGATATCCCTTTTATGCTGAAAATTTGCTGGTACTCATCCCGTTCTCTATAGCTTCCAGTGTAGCTCACAAGATGCTCCTTAGAGCATTCTCAAATGATGCTGGACAACATGATCACCAATGTTTTACACACAGTTGTCGCTTTCATGCAACTTCAGAGCTGAAATGATTTAATCTTAGAATTTATAAATAAAATAGAAAATGTGTACATTTTATGTACTGTTCAAATGTTTGGGGTCAATAAGACTTTAGGAAATAAATTAATACTTTTGTTTAGCAAGGATGCATTAAATTAATCAGAAGTGCAGGGATTAAAATTCTCTGTTGCTACGGTGGATTTCTGTCAACTAGATTGCAGAGAGGCCATGCATGAGATCAGGGCAGGTCAGGGTCAGAAATTAACAGGGGCTTAGTGCAAAAATGCCACCAAAATGAACATAAAGGCCCCCCAAAATAAAGTACAGGGTCAAAAATGGCCCCTTGCGTAATTAAACAAATTTGGATCTGACTGTCATGATTAAAGAGAAATTTGAAAATTTAATGAAAAGTGTCAATTGCGGCATTACATTTAGATTTGTTCACAATATGGCAATAGAAAAGCTATTCAAACATCAAAACAAAAAACAGCTAAAACATCTTCCCTTAAAATGCTATTGGTCTCCGGTATTTAAGTGATGGTTAAAGAATATGATGTAGCCTAAAAACGTTTTTGGTCAGAATTCTTTTTGCTTTAATTCCTGTAAAAAATGTCAGGGAAATATTTAATAACGTTATAAATGTCTTCAATTTCAAATAAATGCTATTCTTTTAATCAAAGAATCCTGAAGTGTTTCATGGTTTCCACAAAAATATTAAACAGTACATCCATTTTCAACACAGATAATAATAAGAAATGTTTCTTGAGCAGCAAATCAGCAAATTTGCACTGGGATGTTCCACCAATGCTGAAATCTAATTGGTCCAAATCATTCCAGTCCAAATTGGTCCGATTT
>NW_015631716.1:825115-828500 GCF_001515625.1 Sinocyclocheilus rhinocerous
AGTCACGTTGAATCAGTGAAAGCAGTTGAATCTTCTGTTTATTCGGCTGCAGCGATAGGCATTTTCTGGGTTTCTTCTGCGAGGCGTATTTGGAGTTTCAGCGCGAGAGCGCCCTCTGGTCTTTGGATGGAGATTTACTGCTGATCACAGAACCGTGCTTCACTGAAAGATACGCATAACAATCGCAGCTTCTGTCGAATCGCGATCTCGATTCCATTTCGATTTATCGTGCAGCCCTATATATATATTTATATATATTTATTTAAAAATAATTTTAAATTGTAATACTATTTTACAGTATTACGGTTTACTCAAATAAATGCAGTCTTGGTGAGCAAAAAAAATTGAAAAAAACATACCAACCCCAAATGTCAACCTCACTAATACGGACCAGTCCCTACTCTTTACAGCGAATCATTTAGAGTATAATATGATCTTTGTCTTTCAGTTCCTGGTTTATATTCTGCAGGTTTAGGTGTCCGGTGCGTTCCGGCCCACCACTGTTTTTTCCTCGTGGTTCCGTATTGTTGGAGAAGGTGTTGCATAACCCGAATCCCTGAGCCGGAGGCAGAGAGCAAGAATAACCTAAGAGCTGCACTAATGCTCTGTGTATGTGTTTGGTGCATAAGCTTGAATTAACTGGTATTGCCATAGTAACGGATGTCTCATGGGTCCCGGTCTGATTGTCCTAAGACAGGGATTGAATGGCCTCTGTGCACTCCCAGGACCTGTGCAGGCTGGAGTCTCTGCAGCGGCTGGGCCACGGAGAGTCCAACACTGGGAAGCCCACACTTTCTGAAGTTCAGCCTGATTGCATATGTGCTTGCATGCTTTTAGATCTTCGATTTAATGAGGTCATGTGCACTCCCAGGACCTGTGCAGGCTGGAGTCTCTGCAGCGGCTGGGCCACGGAGAGAGTCCAACACTGGGAAGCCCACACTTTCTGAAGTTCAGCCTGATTGCATATGTGCTTGCATGCTTTTAGATCTTCGATTTAATGAGGTCGGCAAGTTTATGTAAATATTTTTTATAAAAATATATTACATTTTGAGTGTTCATCCATGCGAAGGCTTTTTTTAAAAAATGACTGTTGGCTTGTTTGTTGTATCTCTCGCTCTTTGTCTGTCTCTCTTCACTCAACTTCCTCTGGCCTGGTTAGACTCCCTGCACTTAACTCTCTCCCTCTCTCGCTTTCTGTCTGTCTTTCTTTCACCCTCAGTCTCAGTAAGCTCGGCAACATGCACGGATTGGATCACAGGAAATTTGACTGCACTGTGATGTCACAGGCTTGTTGCGTGCTGATTGGTGGGGGGATGGGGGCACAGCAATCGCTGTGGGCACAGGCAGTCGGTGATGGCAGGAGGGTTGGCAGAAGCTGTGAGAGACAGTGGTGATGCTCCCAGGTCTTCTGCAAGCTCCTCTCGGTTCTCTACCAGTTTCTGTGTGAGGTTCTGACTCCATGTCGGGTTTTGCTCTGAACCGGGAGGCCTCTGGTAGAACTTGTACTCATTAAATAAGCAGCAAAGAGGTGTGGTCCTAGTCTTACGCATTCACACTGATAGATACAGTCAGACGCACATGGCTGAATGAATCTCAGATGGAGTGGAAGATTCAGGACTGTGAATGTCAGGGGTTCGCAACCTTTTTTGGTCATCGACCATTTTTTTTAGGTCCCAAAGTTCTCGAGATCCCATCACCCCAGTTATGTCACTGAATTAAGCTGTACACTGGATCTCACAGGCAGCAAATGACAATCACAAGAATAAAAATCCATTTTATTATGCAATCAATAAAGTTTTGCTTTATTGCTTGTAGCTGTCCTTGTTGTAAGTTGAAAGTGTGGATCTGATCTATACTATTTCTGGGAACACCAACATATGATGATCCCCTTTTGAGAGACCTCTTCCTTAAATATAAAGGTTTATATCCGTGAAATAGAATAAAATAGTTAGAAACCAGAGTGAAAAGGGGAACAAAATTTTCCTCTAAATTTTCCACAGATCCCCTAGCATAGGATCCCAGTTTGAAAACCCATTACAGGAAATTTAGATCAATACTTGGTCATAGTGCAAACAAGGTCGCTGAATCTTTGCTCAAGTTGCTGCATTTTTAGGGCTCTCGGTTATTGATGCTACAACCCTCTACGCACACCTTGGCAATATAATCGCCATTGGCTAGTAAATTTTTTTGTTTACTTGCCAGATCGCTTGACGGAGAGCGAAACTCTCAAGCGCTCAGTCAGCGTGTTTATCGAGTGAAAATCTGTGTTGAACGCCTCTCACACACACACTGGCGTGTAAAATCTAAGAATTTATTAGCCAATGGCTAATGTTAGACATTATTTAGTCACCCAGAGTAAGATTTAGTCGCATATGCGAGTGATTTACTCGCAATGCAGAGGGTTGTGCTATATATTAACCAGTTTTCTTTTGTATCCATGAATGCCTATGTTAAATATAACATTTTAAGTGAAAGAGAAGCTACAAATTGTATATAACACGTGTTTTTCAATATATTTGCAATTGCAATGTCTTTACTCTGTCTCTTTTGATCAATTGAATGCAATGTTGCTGAATAAAATAATTATTTTCTTTCAACCTTTTGAACGGTAGTGTAATTTATGTCTAATATAACAAAAAAAAAATGCATTAAAAACTGAGAAAACATTGCATCTACTTCTACAACGTGCTACAGATCACATGTTTGCAGAACAGCCAGCCTACACTTTTTGGTATAATAAAAAACAACAAACAAGAACATAGTAGGGCTGTCAAAAAAAAATCGAATTTCGAATATTCGTTGAATTTAAAGTGAAAATCCACATTCGAATGCAAAAACGTTGCATTCGAATTTTAGATGTGCGTCAGGCAGCCTTATCAGTTGACGCACGAGATGCGATGACGATGTAAGTGTCATTGCATTATAATGTTTTTGTTAGCCTATCCAGTTGAAGCCACTAGATGCGGCGCTGCTGCGTTGTTCATTAAAAATATTGCGGAAAAGGAGAACACCAATGCGGAGAAGATCTTGTTTACATCAAAACTGAAACCAAGCCGTTCACACAGAACACATATTTCGCGCATTTTCTAGAGGGACATCTATCACCGTTGCACTCGCGTCTCGCACAAAGGAGCCGCATGTTTAAAGCCATGTAAAATTAAAGTGAAAGTGAAGTGAAAGTGATGTGACATGTGGCCAAGTATGGTGACCAATACTCTGAATTAGTGCTCTGCATTTATCCCATCCAAAGTGCACACACACAGCAGTGAACACACACACACACCGTGAACACACACCCGGAGCAGTGGGCAGCCATTTTCTGCTGCGGCGCCCGGGGAGCAGTTGGGGGTTCGGTGCCTTGCTCAAGGGCACCTCAGTCGTGGTA
>NW_015631716.1:828766-830329 GCF_001515625.1 Sinocyclocheilus rhinocerous
AAACGAAATATAATCACTTTGCTATTACATACAAAACTGAACAATTTTAATAGCTCAAACAGTAGTATAAGCTGTTTTGGGAGAAGGGGAAAAAAGACGCGCTCGGGCCAGTAATTCTGATAAGCTTGTCGGACACGGGCCGGGCTAGGGCCTGAGCGTTTCGGGCCAGGGCCGGGCTAGGGCCTAAATTTGAGGCTCGTGCAGGGCTCTAATATTTTGCTCGATGCGCCCTCTTGTGGCCTCAGAAGAGAAGCCAAAAGCTTTTCTTCACCCTAACTGAAATTATGCATTTTAAATTCGAATATAATTCGAATTTTGATAATATTTAAGTACAAAATTCGAATTTAGTTTTTCAGCCATTTTGACAGCCCTAGAACATACTGCCTCCCAGACTTTCCAAGACAACATTAGATCATCGAGACTGTGTAGAGAACGTACCAAAGCCACTTCCTGTCCCTTTACAGCCAGTGGTGCCGTAGACTGAGCTTATTTGAACAGGGCCAGCACTGTGTTCGCTCCAGGCCTGACGGTATAAAGTGACATGTGATAAAAGCTATCTGTTACATGTAAATCTAAGTTTCGTCCTGCTCCATGTAACACAACATTAAATGTCAAATATATTCTAATTGGATTGTATTAATTGACTGATTATATTACCTTTAAGTCATATTATGTAGTATTATAATCTCTTATCATATATAGAGCATATCACATTTGTAAAACTTTTAATGATATTTTGAGACACTACATCTGTTTAAAGGGAATAGTTCACCCAAAAATGGCAATTCCGTCATCATTTACTCATCCTCATGTTGTTCCAAACCTGTATGTAGGGCTGGACGATATGGCCAAAATTGATATCACGATATATTTCTTAATTTCGGTCGATACGATATAATTCCGATATCGAAGGTGCATTTCTTTCTTCTGCTGAACACTTGTTATATTGAAAAATGCTGGTAATTAAACTGTTTAGTTTGCCATTGACTTCCATTGTATAGACATAAAATATAATGGAAGTCTCTGAGAACCGAAACTGTTTGGTTGACAACATTTTTTTGATAAGATCTTGTTTTGTGTTCAGCAGAAGAAAGAAAAGCATACAGGTTTGGAATGACATGAGGGTGAGTAAAGGATGACAGAAGTTTCATTTTTGAGTGGACTATCTGTTTAAGATGCTGTTGTCAGAGCAGTGACAAAGTAGTTAACTCCTGTCATCTGACTTAAGCCGCTGATATGGGCATTTTAAGTTCAAATCCGACTTAACTTGTGTCTCATGCCCTCTCTATCATTACATCATTCTCATGCCATCTTTTTATTCTCATCAAAAGTGGCAGAAAAAAATGAAAAAAGGGTTGTAGGATGGTGCTGTATTTCAAAACCAAAGTTTGTAATCATGTTGTCACGGTACCAAAATTTCAGTATTCGGTACCAATACCAGTGAAAATCCACGGTTCTCGGTACCAATTTCGGTACCAAAGCAAAACACAAAAACATGCTAATTGAACAAAATTTTTATTAATAACGTTAAACAAAAATTAAATGTACAAAACCAATGCCATT
>NW_015631716.1:830800-835551 GCF_001515625.1 Sinocyclocheilus rhinocerous
GTTTTCATTTTTTTAGTACCGACTTGGTACCGAAATACCGGGTCTTTTGACAACACTAGTTTGTAATTCTTCTGGAGTTTAATCCCACTTGTTTTATTGCCCTTTAAATTCTCAGGAAAATCATCCATTTTGATGTATTAGTAAACAGACTTCTCTCTGAAACAGGAACTGTTGGCTCACATGGCTGTGCTACCAAACACTGAGTTTGCAAGCGTGTTTTGCCAGACTTGATGTTCTGGTCCCCCCGCCCCCCACCACCAAATCATGGGATTACTGTGGTAGCGTGTGTGTATGTGTATGCCGTCTGCTGTACGCGGGGTGTAATCTGCCAGAGGTCTTGGCGCGCACAGGGTTAAGACCTGGCACCCCACCAAGCCTGAGGCCTGCGGGGGACGTCCCACAGAGCCGTAAGCCTGCACAGAGCCCACACGCCCTGGAGCAAGGTCAACAGCACACGCACAGAACACAAACAGACACAAATACATCGGGAAAGGAGGGTTGACACAAGAAAGAAAGAACTGAGAGAATTGGTAGGAGGGTCAATGGCTAAAGTGGCTCTATGATAAAAGAAGCTTTTAAAAATCTATGTTCTTAGAAATGTTATAAAAAAGTTTGAATTGAATGACTTTAAAGATATCATGTTGTCCTCATGCCTTGAATACATGTGAGTGTGCACATCTTCATACATACATTATATATATATATATATATTTATATATATGTTAAATTATCTGAAATTACAAGAGACTTTTTGACCTTGAAACACACTCATGACGTTCTGCAGGGGTGGTCTCTGACAATTTCCTGTTTTTTTTTCTTTTCTTTCTTTCTGCATGTTGGTGGCACACATGATTTTATTGGTCGCAACACATGACCTTGATTTGGTAGACAATGTTTTTCAAACAATACTTAAGCTTTCTTTTCAAGAATTTCATTTCTTTCTTTCTTTCATTATTACATCAGGATGATTGTATCACCCTGACACTTTTGCTAATGAGTTTGAGTTTCATTTTGAAACTCAAAATGAATTGAATTCCAAATTAAGTAGCCTACATGCTCATGATAGAAGAGCTTTATTCAAATTGTGAATTTGAATTGCATTCTTTATTTTTGAATAAATTTTTTAACAATCGAGACAAAAAAGAAAAAAAAGTGTCATGTCTGTCTTGTGTGGGTTTAATGTTGTGTTTTGCCCATGATTGTCCTGATAGTGGCATGTCGTTTGGTGCCAGTCAAAAGTGGATGCTGAAGGTTATCTATGAGGTTGAGTTACAATTGCCATAGCTTTTCACAGTGTCAACGCAGTTGTTTTCAAGTGTTGTTGTTGGGGAACTCGCCGAAAGGCAGCGGCGCTCCAGCCATGTATCCCGGCGGAGAATGCTCTGTTTAGTCTCTGAAACAATCTGGTAAGCCTCAGCAGGTGTGGGAGCATGACAGGAGATGCTGCCTGTCGCTGACAGACTGTAGGTGTGTGAACACTAACGGTTGTTTCTTTTTCTCCTCACAGATTATGTTTACTTCGAAAACTCCTCCAGTAACCCACTGCTGATCAGGCGAATAGAGGAACTCAACAAGGTGAGTGATGAACGAGTGTGTGTGATGCTAAAAGCCAGTCAAACACTACAAGACTGAAGCTGGTCAACCTTTAGTGCTTTAAGTCTGCAACAAAAAGCCTGGATTGTAGCCAAGTCGCAGTATTCTTTTAGTATACACACTTGTGAGGAAATATCAGCAAATGGCAATGCAATTGCAAGAGAGTGGAAAAATGTTTGTAATGAAAGAGAACAAAGACTGAGGCTTTTTTCAGGCTCCAAAATTAGTAAAAAAAAAGAAAAAGAAAATAAGTTATCATAGAAGTGGTCCGTACGGCTTGTGTGCTATATTCTGAAGCCATTTGTGTTGTTTTTGTTAACTAAAACTAAACTATTGTTTTCATTAATTTAAAGGAGAAATAAAAGAAAATATAAATATTAGATGATTATAACTAACTTGAACTTAAATTTAAAAAACTTAAATGAAAACTAGAAATGTTGTTTTGATAAGTTGAAATACTGAAATTAAACTGAAAATTAAAGATAAATATAAATATTTCAAATAAAAATGACAAAAACACGACAAAATTGATAAAACTTAAATTAAAATGAAAACGGATTATGTAAAAAAAAAAAAAAATTATTCTAAATGCTAATAAATGCTGTAATGGTATATATAAATGATAGTAAAATAACACTGGAAGTCATAGGATGGATTTATGTGAGGAACAGACCAAAATCTGCTCCAGCTGTTCTCTGTGTATTTATGAGAGAAGTAGCAATTTCCGATTTAGGAGCACATCATTCTTTTGAGTCGATAATCTTTAGACAAGCCAGACCTTTTAAACCAGGCTAAATCATAGGCCTAACTCTAAACTCTTGGTCTGATTGATTCGTTCACTAATTGAGCTGATTCAGTTCGTTAGTTCAACTCATTTGTATCATTCTTTTATGGTGGTTTTTGTCTTTTTTGAAACTCGAGAGCCCAAGTCCTCATTCACTTTTATTTTATTGAAAATAGTGGCCAGAATGTTCTTTAAAATTTCACCACCGTTTGTGATACCTTTAAATATGCAAAGGGTGACGAGCTTCAGTATTGTAGTGAGCGTTTGGCAAAACACCGCACCTAAATGACTGAAAAATCTCAAAGCTACAGCTTTCTATCTTTTTTCTTACAGTGTTCACACTTTTAAGCCTTTAGCATCCTCTAACATCACACTGCACCCCCCTGTCTGCCCTCCTCATCTTCTCTCCATCACGAGACCCTCTCAAATCAGCCAGGAAGTGCAGAGGTGTTTAGGTCATGGTTATGATTTGATCCTCAATTTGCATATTGAGGCTTCCCCAGGAGCTGATTGGTCTAGAAGCTGTTGCTGTGACAACTCTGTTTCCATTTGCAGACGGCGAATGGGAACGTGGAGGCCAAAGTGGTGTGTTTCTACCGACGCAGAGACATCTCTACAACACTCATCGCCCTTGCTGATAAACATGCACGTGAGTAGCTGTCAAAGACTACTTTACCCACAATGCTTTGAGCTGAAATGTAGGATGAGATAGGGCAGGGCAATAAACCATATCATATCGAGATCACAATGAAATTTATGTTGATGACAATGATAAACTCTGTTTACTCAATATGGATTAATCTAACAGCCTGTCACACAGCAGAAGTAAAGGCGACAATAGCTTGTCAGTGCATGTCGTCTAACACATTAAGTCTGCTTGTTCTGCCTGTCTCTGAGAATGAAAGGTGCGGTTTCGAATACTACACAAACTCGCACTTGAGGCTTATGGTGTTTTCTGCATCTGCTGTCTCAATATAGGAGTTCACATGAACTTCATCTCCAGAGATGTTCTTAGTCACTTCACAAGCTTTTCTTTATTTCATTTGAGAAAGACCACTGTCGAACACAGACTGAAACTGAAAGATTTTCATGACAAACCGCCAAAATAAATGTTCGGTTTTACTTGAAGAAAGTATGACAGAAATAATTTACTATTGTATACTAAATGTACTTCTCAAGGTAATAGTAATGTTATTTTTTTCTAAGAAATATCGTACAACCAAGAATTTTTTTTCATCCATGTTTAATTTATACAGTTCTTTTGTGTGGCATCTTATTTGACAAAAAATGAAAATGAAAAAAAAAATTCAATTTTTGATGATAGATTTGTATTAAATCGTAACAGAATTCAGAAAAAATAAAGCAAGAAGGATGAATTGTTCACAATAAGATCTATGAAATGCATTTACAAAATAGAGTGGGTGAATTTTCATATCATGCCGACTTAGAACATTTAACTATTCAACTGAAAAATTCATTATTCATTGAAAGTTTTGTTTGTGGCTTGCTGTCTACTACCTAAATAAACAGCTACCCTCTACGGATGCATCCTAACTGAAATGGAACCTCATAACATCAAATGTGATTTTGGACAAAATAAGGTTTTTAGGAACTTATTAGGCAGCATAATTCTGCTGCTTACTTTTTGGAGCCTTTGTGTTGGGAGGGTTTCTAGGCAGCTGTCTTCCAGTTTGTTTGCAGTCCACAATGGCCACCCACAATCAGCTCACTGAACCTGAAATTTGTTTCCGGAGACATCCGCCTGGTGTCTGTTATCATACAGAGCTAGAATAAAGTCAGTTTATCCCAAGTGATCGTGCATTATATTTCAAAAGTTGGTTCTAGAATGCATCTCTTTTCAATACTCAGTTTCAGGCACCTTGTAGTGAAGTGTACATTTGCTTCTTTAAAAACATTTGAATTTTGTATTACATGTTTCTGAGTGAAACAGAATATTCATTAGAAAGTAATAGGGATGTAACGGTATGAAAATTTCATATCACGGTTATAGTGACCAAAGTTATCACGGTTATCAGTATTATCACGGTTTTGTTCAAATTAGATGAAAACGTTCAAAAAGAACTGATACACACACTGAAAACATTTCAATAAGTTTTATATTTGAAAATCAACAAACAACAAATACAATTCATTGAACGATTTTAATGCACGACGTGAAGGCAAGAGCCACCTGACGCAAAGCTACAGCTCATTAGCTCAGCATTCTGCCCGCTTCAGATTAGAAAGAGATGAAATAGTGCGGTAAGATCACATTTATTTGAATTAATTATAACATTTAGCTACTTGAATTAATTATTCGAGGTTCGATAGAGAGAGAGAGAGGACAGTTGCCTGTGTGAATTAGCCTACCTGC
>NW_015631716.1:835946-840453 GCF_001515625.1 Sinocyclocheilus rhinocerous
AAAAGCCAGCAATAAATAACACTTTAATATCTAAAGAGTGTTCATGTGATTTTATACATTAGTAATGTTGGGAAATGAATAAATGCATAATAATCGCCATAATCGTAAAACCGTGATTATTCTTCAGACAATAATCGTACCAACAAAATCTATAATCGTTGCATCCCTACAAACAATGTAGTTCCTGAGAAACAGTTGTGGTTGCAACAAAGTGGTTGCCAAGCAACACACAAAGTAAACAAAAGTGTATGTTTGTAGATTAATTTACAACAGCTTCGAACGCGGCTCAACCAAACAGAATCAAGGACCGGAACTATCCATTTTATAAAGAAATATTTAATATATATATAATAATATATATATTTTTGGTCAGTTTTTGATATGATGCATAAGACCAGTGATGTTTATTAAATGGGGACAGTTTTATCTTTTATTTTAAAGTCTTTAAAATTAATGTAATTAGTGCCCGAGCACCAGTGGTGTGAGTACCCTCTTGGAATTGCTCTGTTTATTCTTCTTCTCCAAATTGAATCATATTTTTGAGGGCCTAAACATGCTCCAACACTGACGAAACTTTGCACATGCATCAGAACTGGCGAAAATTTACATCTGATATGAGTTTCAGAATTGGGTGTGGCAAAATGGCTCGATAGCGCCACCTATAAAATTTCAACGAAGCGCCCCTCCTGCTACGTTTCATGTACGTGTACAAAATTCAGTACATGCATCTAATGTCCCAATACCTACAAAAAAAATTTTTTTTTGCATTTTTTTGCCATTTTCAGGCCTTGTACTTTAATGAGCTCCTCCTACATTTTTAATCGGATCATCTTCAGATTTGGTGAGTGTAATCATAAGGCCTTGCGATGCTAAAATGTGAAGATCTTGAGTTTTCGTTGAAGGGCGTATCCCTGGCAGCCTGACAAATTTTGATGTTTTGCCATGAAATATGAAGTTGCTGTAACTCAGGCAAACATTGTCAAATCTGCCCCAAACTTCACACGTTTGATAGGAGTTCTGTCCTGAACACATGTCCATGTCCATATTCAGTTATAGTCATAGCGCCACCTACTGTCAACAGGAAGTGACATGCTTAACACTGTTATGGACTCCTAGCAACATATTAAAAAGCGTCAGCAAGTGTTAAATAGGCTAGCAACATGTTAGAAACACGTTAAAACATGCTAGCAACACTTAGCTAAGTGCTATTAATACAAGGAAACAGGAAGTTGCTGTAACTCATGCCCCAAACTTAACATGCTTGGTAAGAGTCCTGGCCTGAAGACATCTACATGCCTATATTCAGTTATAGTCATCGCACCACCAACTGGCAACAGGAAGTGACATATTTAACACTGTGATACACTATTAACAACATAGTACAATATGCCATTGTGTGCTAAACATGCTAGAAACATGCTAACAACACTTGCTAAGTGATAAAGCATGCTATAAATGCCATGAAACAGGAAGTTGTAACTCAGACGTCCGATCTGCCCCAAACTCCACACGTTTGATAAGAGTCCTGACCTGAACACATCTAAAGGCTAATATTCAGTTATAATCATAGGGCCACCTGCTGGCAACAGGAAATGACTTGTTTTACACTAACTGAAACATGCAAAGTCCGATCTGCCCCAAACTTCACATTTTTGATAAGAGTCCTGGCCTGAAGACTTCACATTTTTGTAGGGCTGTTGCGATTCGTCAATTTTATTCGACTATTCGATTGTAAAAAATCCTCGACTTAATTTTGCTCGCGTCGACTAACCGGCAAAATACCGGAAGTGGCTCATTTCACAGAAAAGAATTTATAAAACACATTATTAGTCTGTTTTCCAACTTTCCAAGGCTGCATGATATATTAAACCCATTTAAAAATCATAATTAAGCATAATTGTGAATTCACAAATGCTACGATTTAATTAAATAATTATATGCGATGCAGTTCTAATACAGTATATGCGCTTTAATTATTTACATGCGTGTAGGTTAAGTACATGCGTCACACAGCGGCTCCGTTCACAGTAGTTCCACAGGAACTGTTATCATTTACATGTGTGGAGCATCTCAAAGTCCATCTCTGCATGTTGTTGTGAGTTTGGGTTTATTATAACATTCATCTGGGAACGCAACGTGCGGCATTTCATCAGATTTGTAAGGTAAATCATTTATAAATATATGCAAACTCAGGAGAAAACATCGCGGTTTCAAAATAAAAGCTCAAACCCTCACTCTGAATTTACACGTTTTGATGTCCACATATTCATTTAATTACAGTGGCTATAGCATTTCTGTCCTAAAGAAATGGCCAAATAAATTAAATTTTATTAATCAAAAAGCCTGTCTAATTAATTGAGTTTTACAGTTTTATCTTTACCAAATTCTGTTTTCCATTATTTTCTGGATTCCATTTTAATGGTTCCATTAAATTTTAATAATCAAAAGCATCTCCAATTAATTGATTTTATAAAAAATAAAAAAAAAGCTTTTTTTTTTTTTTCCAGAAATACTGCACATTTACATGTTTCTCCTAAATAAATTCTGGTAAATAATATTTCTGGTAAATACTCCTTTAAAAAATTTTTTTTGATTATAATTTTATTATTAGTAGACTAGAACACGTGGATATGTTGTCATTCTTACACTATAATACTGAACTTTGATTTCAGTGATTTGGACTATGAGATGGACACTTGCTTCGTGCACTTTATGTTGCACTTTACTTTTTTACTTTTGGATTTCATTTGGTTTAATGAAATATAGTTTAATAAAATATTCTTAAGTAAAATTGCTGATTTTTTGGGGTGGGAAATTAATCGTTTAGATTAATCAGTCGACAGATTAATCGAAATAAAAATAGTTATTAGTGGCAGCCCTACATTTTTGATAAGAGTCCTGGCCTGAAGACATTTAAAGGCCAATATTCAGTTATAATCATAGCACCAACTGCTGGCAACAGGATATGTCATGTTTTACACCAACTCAAACATACCATGTTCAGTCAGCACCAAACTTCACATTTTTGATAAAAGTCCTGGCCTGAAGACATCTACATGCAAATATTCAGTTATAGTCATAGTGCCACCAGCTGGCAGCAGGAAGTTTGTCACAAATAAATGACTTTGCCATATTCCTCCTATGTTTACCACTTTAAATGCATATTGCCCACCGTTCACTGCTGGGGCCTGCCGTTCAGTGCGAGGGCCTGTTCAATGCTGCTTGCAGCTTTAATTTTTTAAATATAATACATTTTGTTAATTAATAGCATATTATTTTCAACAACCAGATGATCGTACAAAAGAGTCTTTATAGAGTCTTCAATTAAGTCTTCATAGGCATATTACCACGCACAATTTGGAAGGTCTCTGTGTGTGCGTGTGTGTGTGTGTGGTGGTGGGGGGGTGTCGTTGTGTGGTAATTATTTTGATAGCAGGCTGATTTTGATCTCACACTCATGTTTGCTTCTCTGCATCTGCACATTATCAGAACACCACCAAAGTGCTGATTGTGCACATTACTTTGATTCCGTCTAGAGAGTCTCTTTATAATCTTAATTGAACTTTTAACCACATTAGTTGTCACTTTCTCATTCAGATTCATTGTGCAGAACAACTTTAATTCTTTCATTTTTGGCTCGGTGTCTTTGGTTTAAGGGAACAGTGCACCTAAAAATTCTAATTTTGTCATTTGCTCATCTTCATATCGTTCCAGACTTGTATGTTCCTCTTTGTTGCGTGGAACATATACATAGATATTTAGCAGAATGTTCTTGCTGTTCCGTACAATTAAGCATGTAGTTTTCCAAAACATGAAAGTGAATGACCAGTGCTGTCAAACTTCAAAAGTGAGAAAAGGAGCCATAAAAGTGGCCCTTATGATGTCAGATATATTTCTTGCATATCGTGACTAATTGTCATTGGCATCAAACCTGGTTCAGCGCTTTTTTTGTAGCTTTACATCCCTGGCTCCCATTCATTTACTTTATATGGAAAAAGAGCAGCCTTGACATTCTTCAGAATACCTCCTTTTGTGTTCCATGGAAGAAAGTGGGTTTGGAAAGACATGAGGGTGAGTAAATTAGTAAAAGGAGTGAACTAATCCTTTAAATCTTGTTAGAGGTTCAGGCAAAAAGCTGCAATATATTTGTGTCATCCATTATGTAATATTCAGATGAGTGACAGCCCTTAAAACAACCTCCTCTTGAATGAACTGTAGTTGTGAGTCTTTTAAAAGAGAATCTGTTCCTGCTGTGAACAAAACCTTCCTCCAAAATGGCTGCTGTATAGATTTATCATCAGAGGGGTATCTGAGTGGTTTGTAAGTACGGGGGTTAGACACGGTGCTTATGCGTATAAAAGAGATTTCGGCTTCAGTCCGCAACACACAAGTCTGATTCTGAGACCATGAAGCCTATTTGTTCATATGGACCACACAGATGCAGTCAAGAGGAACTCTCTCTCTCTGTGTGTGTGTGTGTGTGTGTGTGTGTGTGTGTGTGTGTGTG
>NW_015631716.1:842583-844281 GCF_001515625.1 Sinocyclocheilus rhinocerous
AGTCGACAGATTAATCGAAATAAAAATAGTTATTAGTGGCAGCCCTACATTTTTGACAAGAGTCCTGGCCTGAAGACATTTAAAGGCCAATATTCAGTTATAATCATAGCACCAACTGCTGGCAACAGGATATGTCATGTTTTACACCAACTCAAACATACCATGTTCAGTCAGCACCAAACTTCACATTTTTGATAAAAGTCCTGGCCTGAAGACATCTACATGCAAATATTCAGTTATAGTCATAGTGCCACCAGCTGGCAGCAGGAAGTTTGTCACAAATAAATGACTTTGCCATATTCCTCCTATGTTTACCACTTTAAATGCATATTGCCCACCGTTCACTGCTGGGGCCTGCCGTTCAGTGCGAGGGCCTGTTCAATGCTGCTTGCAGCTTTAATTTTTTAAATATAATACATTTTGTTAATTAATAGCATATTATTTTCAACAACCAGATGATCGTACAAAAGAGTCTTTATAGAGTCTTCAATTAAGTCTTCATAGGCATATTACCACGCACAATTTGGAAGGTCTCTGTGTGTGCGTGTGTGTGTGTGTGGTGGTGGGGGGGTGTCGTTGTGTGGTAATTATTTTGATAGCAGGCTGATTTTGATCTCACACTCATGTTTGCTTCTCTGCATCTGCACATTATCAGAACACCACCAAAGTGCTGATTGTGCACATTACTTTGATTCCGTCTAGAGAGTCTCTTTATAATCTTAATTGAACTTTTAACCACATTAGTTGTCACTTTCTCATTCAGATTCATTGTGCAGAACAACTTTAATTCTTTCATTTTTGGCTCGGTGTCTTTGGTTTAAGGGAACAGTGCACCTAAAAATTCTAATTTTGTCATTTGCTCATCTTCATATCGTTCCAGACTTGTATGTTCCACTTTGTTGCGTGGAACATATACATAGATATTTAGCAGAATGTTCTTGCTGTTCCGTACAATTAAGCATGTAGTTTTCCAAAACATGAAAGTGAATGACCAGTGCTGTCAAACTTCAAAAGTGAGAAAAGGAGCCATAAAAGTGGCCCTTATGATGTCAGATATATTTCTTGCATATCGTGACTAATTGTCATTGGCATCAAACCTGGTTCAGCGCTTTTTTTGTAGCTTTACATCCCTGGCTCCCATTCATTTACTTTATATGGAAAAAGAGCAGCCTTGACATTCTTCAGAATACCTCCTTTTGTGTTCCATGGAAGAAAGTGGGTTTGGAAAGACATGAGGGTGAGTAAATTAGTAAAAGGAGTGAACTAATCCTTTAAATCTTGTTAGAGGTTCAGGCAAAAAGCTGCAATATATTTGTGTCATCCATTATGTAATATTCAGATGAGTGACAGCCCTTAAAACAACCTCCTCTTGAATGAACTGTAGTTGTGAGTCTTTTAAAAGAGAATCTGTTCCTGCTGTGAACAAAACCTTCCTCCAAAATGGCTGCTGTATAGATTTATCATCAGAGGGGTATCTGAGTGGTTTGTAAGTACGGGGGTTAGACACGGTGCTTATGCGTATAAAAGAGATTTCGGCTTCAGTCCGCAACACACAAGTCTGATTCTGAGACCATGAAGCCTATTTGTTCATATGGACCACACAGATGCAGTCAAGAGGAACTCTCTCTCTCTGTGTGTGTGTGTGTGTGTGTGTGTGTGTGTGTGTGTGTGTGTGTGTGTGTGTGTGTGTGTTGTGGC